>NW_027526445.1:166495035-166501175 GCF_048455015.1 Haemaphysalis longicornis
CAGCCAACGGAGCCAAACGCGTCGCTACATGTCTGGATCGCTGGCGCCTCGCTATCAGCGTGATTCAAACTTCGGTGGCGGCAGACTAGGCATGCTTCAACTTGTACGAAGAACGCGGAAGCCGCTGCGGAGACCTCTTCTTTCCACTCTCTCGGACTCAGCGTGCGCCGCTACTACCGACCGCTCAGGAACTCTGGAAAGAGCGTTGTGTGTGTCTGTGACGTTCGTGGCGTGTACACAATCTAGAGGGAACGCCTACTTGACCCTTGGCGCCCTGGGTATAAATAAGAACACCAAGCGCTGTAGTTCGTTCCTGTTTGAGCAGTGAATCAATGCTGTCACTATGCTGGAGTCCTGTACTGTAACCTCGCCCGTCGGGGCATTGCTCCTGTCTGGCCTCGGCCCATCTGTCGCCATGAAGTAAACAAGTTTGCATTCGCCTTCTGGTCTTCGAGGCAGCGACATTGGCTGGCCGCTCGCTTCACCACGCTACTACGCGCATGTAGGAGGCGACGGAGCTCGGCTCGTGTACGCCTTCCCGTATGCAGCAACGGGTTGTCAGCGGTGGGATGACAACGTCGCAACAGCGCGCGTACACATGTGCACCGGCAGTGGTGCGACGAGAACGGTGACGTCACGAGAGTCCTTTTGCCAATGCGGCCGCCCTCTGTATTCGTTCAGTCGAAACTGAAACTGACACCAATAAGCGAGGCTGCGAATAATCATTTATGCTGCAATCGACCGTCTAAGGTTCCATTCTTTGATCAGTGGGATGGTAGGCACCCATTGGAGCGAAAAAAAATATTGCGAAAATTTCGTGTCCGTACTCCTTTAACAAAGGCGGCCATTTCCTTGACAGGGCAAAACAACTATTTTTCGCAGAATGAGGCCCTTAAGGCCTTCGCGCTAAACCACGGGAGTCACGGCGGCGCAAGTTAGGAAAATAGTCCTAAGGGGTATTTGCAGCATGTCTCCAACAGTATACATCATGGTGAAACTTCATCCTTTGCGTACGGGATGCCCAGGGCGTTTCAGAAGACAGAAAAAGGGATGGCGCGCAGGAAGACTGTGGTTAACAACAAAAACTCTTCCCTTGAGAAAACAGGCAGGAAAGCGGCTATCCCATGACTGAGCCCCTCAGGGCTTGCGTTTAGTGAGACCGACTCAATAATTTGGACACCGTCGTCTGCGTAGGTCCAGAGGGCGCAACTTTGCTCTCACACTGACTTATTTCTTAAGCGCACCCAAACGGGCCAGCTAAAACATGAAACTGCATGTCTTAGCTGAACCTTCAGGTAACTGCCGTGGGTGGAATTCGATTTACCAAGCTTAAATTCATCGCTTGTGGCTCAATCCATGGGTTTGAACATCGGTTTCGAACTGCAGCTACGTGAGTTTATAGGAGTCCGCTTCTAGAAACGCACGTACGAGTCCACTTGACGACTTGTCCTCGAGACCGCTAGTCTGGGGCATTACGCTTACAACCTAGCGATGCGCTACAAATCCCCCAATCGTAATAACCAATCTGCTTTCACACAGTTTTGTTTACTTAAAAGAAAATATACCCATTTATAGTATTAGGAATCATGATTACTGGAACATTCCATTTTGTCGCACGGAACATGGTCGCCAAATGCTCCGTTATGCTCTTTCGCACCTACTAAACAGGTTAAGAAGCCAAAACATTGAATTGTGTTCTCCGTGTAATCTTCGCAAAGTTTTTTTTCTGTATCGTAGGCCATAATGGAACTTCTAGAACTTGTGAAGTGCTCTCATTTAATCAGTTTGATTTTTTTTTTTTGTAGTACACAAGCACTGTGGACTTAGGTTGTATGATGTCATGTAGTCTCTGTAAAAAAAAAAAAGACATATCGTGTATTTTGTAGGGCCTTTTTAGCTACCCTGGAGAACTGTACAGCCATGATAGTCTGAAATGTTCGCTTATGTACAGCATATGTTGTGATGAACTGCTGTACCTGCTCTTCTTTGATGCCTTGTACAATGGTGGCTCGGGTTCTTTCAAGTGAAACTCTTTTCACTTTTCGCCTCAGCCAACTCGCATCTTATGATGTAAATAAAGAAATTGAAACTTGAACTATCAACATCCGGCTTTCTTTTAACACGTCCAGTACGAGCGCATGCAGGCGGAATTTTAGGAGGGGGGAGGGCACACGAAAAAGCAATAGACGAGTAGTTGCAGAATCAATTCCAAATTGAAAAGAAAGTACCCTGGACAATCTTGCTATGGATTCTTTCTTTTTGTTTTCGGTCCGCGCAAAATGGCCCGGGTGAGAGGCAGAAAATACAACATATGTACGTAGTTTTTTTGTTTTTTACGTCTGCAGGCAGCACTTCTTTAAATTGGCATTAAGACCAAATACAAGTTTTGTTTCTTAAAGGGACCCTGCAACACTTTGGATAAACGCTTTCACTCCTTCCTTCGCGTCTAGAAGCCCTGCGAAAACTATTTATCGCCAGCGCGGAGCGGCACTGCGTGGTTTGCTCATCGCAGCATATACGCCTTCCGTTTCTGCTTTGGTTTTGTGGCTCTATTTTTAAAGTTGCTTTCGAATGCGTTCATTGCTGCAACCGAAGGAAAACCGGCCAACAGTCGCTACATGCCTTAGCGACGTAATTCGAGCCGTCGAAGAACGCCGAGACCGGAAGGACCGAAAAATCGTTTGAGCGAGTTTCTAAGTTATCTGATGGGCATAGAGCAGTGATTTCTGGCTTAGGTACTTTTCGACCCCCTAATCTAAGTACTGGGGGTGTGTCGGGTGACTACGTTCTGCAAGCATTTAAGATTTCAAAAAAGGCTGAAAAAAGTGTTGCGGGGTACCTTCAAAAATTGCCTTTGTTTCGATAACCACGATTATAATTTTATCGCAAACGTCAGACAGATAATCGAGATACTAGGGGAAACTCACGAGACAATGCCGACTCTCCAGCCGCTTTCCGTCGACGTCACTATGACGTCACAGAATCTTGTTAGTGCGATTTGCGGTCGCCAACCGAGGCAACTGTCAGGTAACGTGACTGTGCGATTGCGGTGGAGCCTGTGGCTTCATTTGTTTGGGTCACTTCAATGCTAACGTTCAGTTAACGCACTGATTAATATGTTTTTAGTGCTGGATGATATTCAGGCCCCCCTCCCAATATTACGTGCACTGTAGCTCAAAATTTCAAAGTGTTTCAACGTCTCTTGCGCTTTCTGGATTAAAAAAAACTGTGGTTCATTCCTCTGTCATGGGAATCGGCAAAACACGACAGTGAAATGTGCAGCGAAATCTGACGCTGAGCATGATTTGCGGGTCGGGGGCTGTCTTGCGCGTGTGCTTGGCGAGCGACGTCCTGCTGGCGGGCCGCTTCGGCAAAGGTGTCCTGGCGTCGTTTCCGTGACGGATATGACGTCAGTGAAATCTTGGTGTATCCCGGCATAAAACAATTTCGTGTTGAAAATAAAAAACCCGAAAACGAACAACCCGAAGTATAACGTACTCTTTAGTACTAGCTTCCCCGCAAGAAGACCCTGTGTGCAGGGGTGCACCCTTTACAGGCTGCTTGCTTCATTGTACTGGCGTCACCTCCATGACGGATATGACGTAAGTGAAATCTTCGTGAATCCCGGAATGAAACACTTTCGCGTTGAAAACTTCTTTCAAGGCTAGAACGAAGCTGATTGAGTTACCAGCGGCTGGTTCCTTCAAACCGAACACTGTTTAATTTTGTCTTCATGGCCCCTTTAAAGATAACACACCGAACATTATCCTGCACTTCTATTTGTGTCGCGTTCTGAACTGGTTTAGTCTCGTCTTCCCCAAACCAGCATCGATCTCTGTAATCTGTGGCGGGAAGATTAGCGCGCTTGCACAGCAGCGTATAGCGAGTGGCGAACTCACAAAGATGGTGGTGGCGCTGCCGGGGGCGGTGACGACGCCGTGCAACAGCAGCAGCGCCCCCGCGAGCGAGTAGGCGAAGCTGACGTAGTGCAGCCACATGTAGGCGCCCAGAAGTGCCCTGGACGCGCAGGCACAGCAGCAGCAACGACGACAGCACCTGCGCGGAAAGGAGGCCCCGAAGGTGTCCGGTGAAGAATCGATAGTCGGGCTCGTTGGTGGTGGTGGTTTTCTTCCACGTCTTGAAGAAGCGTAAGCTCGACAAGGACACGGGAGGAAGAAGGGGGCAGACCGAAGCGCTGGTTCTGCTGTCCATTTTTCAGGCAAAACCAGCGCCGTGGTCTGTCTACTTCATCCTCCTTGTGTCCATGTTCGAGCTTGCGCTTCTTCAAGACGTGGAAGAGGGTGCGATGGTAAAACCACTCTCTCTCTCTCTCTCTCTCTCTCTCTCTCTCTCTCTCTCTCTCTCTCTCTCTCTCTCTCTCTCTCTCTCTGAGAGAGAGAGAGAGAGAGAGAGAGAGAGAGAGAGAGAGAGAGAGAGAGAGAGAGAGAGAGAGAGAGAGAGAGAGAGAGAGAGAGAGAGAGAGAGAGAGAGAAAAGACGTTTATTGTTTAGACAGGGTTTCGCGGTCATGCCTCAGTGATCCGGACGTACTGTTTCTCGGGGCCGGAGCGTGACCCTGCAGCCAGCAAGTCTGAACGGGAGTTTAGGATGTGTAGAGGAAAGCAATGCAATAGGGCGTCGGTACTGCGTACCTGACTCCGCAATAGGAGCAGAAGAGGGAGGGGCATAGTGTGGGTAGCAATGCCATAGGGTGTGTTCACAAGCGAATTAATACACGCTAACACACGTCTTAATCGCGGAATCCCTGTAAGCAATTGTTTAGTTACACTGCGTGCGGAATGGCGGGGTCGGTTCATCTTATTTGAGCGCAATGAAAGGTGCATAAAACAATGCCCAACACTTCTTCAGCAGCTGGCGCTTCTCAGGTTCAACCAAAAATGTCATCTTGTAGCGGTTTGCATGTTATCCAGTGACATTTAATGCATAAAAGTGGTTCATTACACCGCGAAATTCCTGCAACATTTTCTAGACAAGAAAATGCTGCAAACTTCTGCAAAATATGACGCTTTTTTTAATCACCCGGTTAAAAATCACGCAAAGTCGATGCTTCAGTTTCGTGTAAACGGTAGCTCGATTTTAAAATGACGGCTTGCGGAAACCGAATTCAATTTTTGACGTAATGGTCTTAAACCACATGATAAAAAGTCGAAGAATTTTATTGGTGGTTTTACTCAAAGCTTTTCAATCAGTAGCGCGAATCCAGCGTGACTGCGTATTGTGGTATAAAGGGGTAGGGTTTGGCTACGGCAAGGGGGGGGGGGGTAGGGATGTAGCACTTATTGTAATCTCATATACAGAGCAATAACCGCTCTCAAGAAGGTCGGCTTGTTGGTCTAGTTGGTTTAAGTTCCCGATGTCAAAAAAAGCCATGGTGTAAACCAGGGCATGTCTGGGTGTTCAGCGTTGGTGTTATTGTTGTGCTCACAACTGTCAATTGAGCACAACGCTCAACTCACAACTGAAAGATTATTAGAAATAAACACTTGTTTATACAAGAACGCCAACAATCACACGATGACATATCATGTCGAAAGGTGACAGTCGCATGTTCTAACCGCGCAAGCAATCCCGCGTGGGAGGCACTGCACCCGACAACTGATTACACTCTGCCACCGGACGACAAAAAATCGAGTGCCCTGTCCAGTAGCGAGGAGCCTCTTACGCACTCGCCCTCATTTTTTCTAATATGCGAACATGCTGGTGTTTTTGTTTGGCAACTACAGTCAGTAGTGTGGAGTTCAGCACTGCGCCCTCGTTTCTCCATCTGCTTATTTGCTTATCGCTGTCTTCGACCTCACTACCCCCTCTCCATCCAGACATTTGGCACCGCCCCTCTAGAGAGAGAGAGAGAGAGAGAGGGAGGGAGGGAGAGAGAGAGAGAGAGAGAGAGAGAGAGAGAGAGAGAGAGAGAGAGAGAGAGAGAGAGAGAGAGAGAGAGAGAGAGAGAGAGAGAGAGGGGGGGGGGGGGGGGGGGGGGGGCATTTTGATTGGGGAAACTGGCTTGGGCCGGGTGGCCACATCGGCGTCTCCAGTAGCTGTGGCGTACTGTGGCTGTGGCTGTGGCTGTGGCTGTGGCCAGTAGCTGTGGCTGGGATAGGGAGGAATGTTGTTTTCCCACAG
>NW_027526445.1:166501275-166577811 GCF_048455015.1 Haemaphysalis longicornis
ACCGGAGCGCTGGTTATGCTGTCCACTACTTTTCAGACAGGACCAGCGCCGTGGTCTGTCGAGTTCATCCTCCTTGTGTCCATGTTTCGAGTTTGGGCTACTTCAAGATGTGGAAGAGGGTGCGATGTTTATACCGCTCTCTCTCTCTCTCTAGATAGATAGATAGATAGATAGATAGATAGATAGATAGATAGATAGATAGATAGATAGATAGATAGATAGATAGAGAGAGAGAGAGAGAGAGAGAGAGAGAGAGAGAGAGAGAGAGAGAGAGAGAGAGAGAGAGAGAGAGAGAGAGAGAGGAACACTTTTGTTGAGCTTTATGTGGCTCAGGGGGCGTTCGTGGCCGCTGGCGTGGGCCGGTGGGTGACATCTGCAGCTCCAATGGCCCAGGCGGTTTGCACGGCTAGGCCTGAGCTCTCTAGCGACCCTTCCCACTGCTGTGGCGTACCCAAAAGTTGGGATAGGGAGGAATGCTGTTACCCCACAGCGCTAAAGAGAGCGACATCTTACCAGAGACAACGCCACACCGACGCCCCTCTTGGAGCTCAGGAACCGCCAGTTGAACACCAAACTTCGCTGTGAAAGAATAGAAAAGGCTGTGAGCCAAGTATACACAGAACGCGACACGGCAACGCGATTAAAATCGTAGACAATTTGGAAACGTCGAAAAATGTGTGCATGCGTCTAGGCTTTTTCGTTTGGATTGTTCCCCTTCGTAGTGCGCGCTGATATTCCTTTGATAACTGCCATGCTCCACTATTGTCGTCCGGTGAAGAAAAAAGGGCAGGGGAAGAGGGGGGCGAGCTGTCCCTGCATTTGGAATTTCCAACTTTTTTTAGCTTTTCACCGATATTTGAAACTCTTGGGCGCAACGTATGCATAATATTTCTTATTCACATTTTAAATAAATAAAAAAATGTTTTCGGTCTTTTTTAAGCCTGACAACCACTTACGATTTCTTACTTTTTCGCAATTTTAGCCCGCCAACTGTGTCACCCTCAGTGGTTGCTCACCCCTCACCCCCCCCCCCCCCCCCCCTTTACGGCGCCCTTTTTATAGGCGCGTGACCTCCACCCCTTGGAAAAAGTTCTGCAGACGCCCATATGTGCACCACTCAGGAGCTTTAACAGATATTTTGGACTTTCAAAGGTGCAGTCAACGTCTGCAAAAAATTGCTTTCTTTTCATTCAATTGAATCGAAGGACCAGGTGGGTTCCCACTTTGCCTTTAAGGAGGAAGAGTAAAAAAACCCTTTTCTGCTTAAGCTAGCTACCTGTACGTTAAGTGCAGTCAAATGTGGGGATCACAGTCTACATCAAGGCCATAAGCTTGGTTTTGCCAACCTTATAAGCGAAGACGTCGTCAAGTTCATTGTGTTTTGTCACAATAAGGTCCACGTGTAAGGACAGTGAGAACCACATGCACGATTCTTGAGTCACAATACTACAACCAAAAGGCCTACTTTGAACGACCCTCCTGCAGGCGCGTCAAGAGAACTCCAGCTCATGTGAAATTAAAGCATAAGCATAAGACGTCAGACGGAAAGAGCAAAGTCGCCGTTTATGCTCCTTTTATACGCGATGGATGGAATTTTACTGTGTCCAAAAGAGTGTATGCGCGAAATTTTCACTAGTTTACGCATTTCGGGGAGCGTGGTTTATGCTGGCGTGTGAGCCGAAGCTGCTCTTACAAGCCTGACCGAAGGTGAGAGAAAAGTCGTAGTGTACTGCGAGCGTGGAGCTCAAGCCCGGTCACCTCGAAGCGGAAGTGGGTGCAACAGCGTACAGCAGCTCTCGCTCGTTAATTATTTGTGCGACGGCACGAAAGTTGGCAGAGCCCATTGGTTTACAAATAGCTTGTAGCGAAAAATGGCGGGAAAGGTTATTTAGGTTACGTTACGCTTGCACTGGTTCAACTTACACTTGGGGCGAATGGTTTTTCTGACCATCGCTTTTATAAAAGTTGTATTGTATGAACACTGGGTTCCAATGAAACTTTATTCATTGAATAAAAGCTTTTGCTCAGGTCAAGTAGTTTCATCTTGGAAAGATCAAAATTACTCGCATAAAATCGTGTAGTGTGTGGGCAATGGCTATACGTTCAATCGCACATATTCTGCGGAATCCCCAGGTGGTCAAAAGATCCCCAGGTGGTCAAAATTAACCCGGAACCCGTCACTATACGGCGCGCCTCATCGCCTGTGTTGCGTCGGCGCGTTAAATCCTACAATCAATCAATCAAATCAAAATCGGTTAAAAAGCCGGAAATTGCGCGCTTCCCTCAATAGTGTTGAAGCAACCCCTAAGGCTTACGTGCGGAGGCTTTGGGTTCGAACCGAAACCCCTTCTGACATTCTTTTGTTTTTTACAGTGGCCAGCTTTTTCTAAAGCAATCAATGATTTCTTTATATTTTTTGGCATTATTTCGCTTAGCTCGAGTGAAGTGGTATAGGCCGCTTTCAGAGCAGAGCACCAAAAGCACTGGTCTGCATCCTGGGAACTCATTTTCCAAGCAATCACTCAATTTATGACCCTTATATGAAGTATTCCTGGGAGGCTGGGGTAGAGTGGTACCCTTAAGGTTGTTTTCGACACAGCGTGCATACAAACACTGCTTATATTTTGGAAAACTACGATGTCGGGAGTATAGCCATTCAGGTAGGATTGCACGACGTGGTGCGTGTAGTCTAAGCCTCGTAGAAGTACGCCACGTTCGGCCTCTGTGTAAAGTTACATCTCCAACACAAACGTACGCTTCACATCTGCAACGAAAAATGAACGGGAGAAGAGCCTCAATAGAAGACGGCGTCCAGTGATTTCCCTACACCCCCCCTGGGGGGTGTGTAGACCCCCCCTAGTTTTTCTGGACACCCCCCTTGAATCCCCAAAATTCACTCTTGTCAGTCCTTGTGTGGACCTTTTTCAGTATCGATCTGCGCATGCGCGGGCTACCCGTCTGCTATTCTTGGCAGTAGCCTCGGGCAAAATAAACAAAAGTGCGCCCCCCGAGCTTGCTGTTAGCGTTGCACGTATTTATTTCCTCTTTTTGGCGAGAAATAAATTAAAGAAATGGCGAAAAATTAAAGAAATGGCGAGAAATTAAAAAAAAAACTGAATACGGACCTTTCATGGTACAAAATGAATTTCTCTAAATTTGTTTTTTCCTTACATTGAATAGAAAGCACCGCCTCTCAGGTGTATGTATATATATATATAGAAAATGAAAAACGTGCGTCACGGGGATGAGCGTTTGGTTAACAGACGTCTATTATTTAACTAGTGGGATAAAAAACAGCTTTTCTAGTTTATGAACCCCCCCCCCCCCCCGAGCCATTGAGACACCCCCCCTTGATTCGATGCCTGGGGAAACCCCTGGAAGACGCCATACTCACAAGCACAGTAATGAATGGATCGAAGACTCCCCCCGCAGGGACGACTTTGGTTCGTGGGACCGAAGGCTGCGACTCCATCTTCGACGGTGGCCCTTCTTCTGCCTCTGCCTCTGACACGTTGCTTCTGGGCACGTTACGCAACCCTCTGTCTTTGGTGATGATGATGATACTGGGGTGAAGAAAAAGGAAAGAGCACGTGGCGGTAGCATGCACGGCTCTCTCGCTCTCGAGAGAGACAGAGCCGGGAGACGTCATCATCATCATCATCATAAATGTTATTGAGAAAGAGGGGAAAACTAGGGGAGCCCTTTTTCCAAAGCCCCTGGTATAGTCCCTAGTAATCTGGCTAGTATGCCATCCGGGCCAGTTTGGCATTAGATGGTGTGTCGGCGCAGTGATGAAAGCGGGCGAAAAAAAGCACATCGGTCCACCGTGGCGCCCTCTTAAGTGCGCCTTGAAGCGCATTCACTGTGTTTGCCATTGATGCTTTCTTAAGGGTCAAAATGCTGTAATAATAAATTTTTATCGAAAAATTATTTCTTTGCTTACCTTTTTATCTTTTTTAGTAATAATCTTTGTTTTAGTAATTAAAAGTGAAAAATTACTGTCGTCTGCTTGCTCGCCGCTTTTAGCTGTGGTCGTCTGCTATAATTCATATGTTCAAAAATTCTTAAAATTTATTCAGACCCGAAAAAGGGTGCAGGAAAGTAATATTGCCGGGAGAAGGTATGAAAACAACTGGGCAGTTCTTTTAGAAAAGTGTCTCACTAGCAAAAAGGGCCGGTCTACTGCTGAAAGGGCACTCCCGTCGACAGGTGTGCTGTCTGCCCGAGGCTTTTATTACCCAAAGGATCTCGCTGAAGGCCCCGGGCGGCAGACTAGCCAAATTTCCAGCGATTATACCCCTACACACTCGGGGAAAACTTTGTGGCAATGGAGAGAAAGCTACGGGAACGGGAGGGGGGGGGGAGCTAACTGTTTTGTATTACTGCGCCAAACTAGTTCCCTACTTGTTTCAGTTTCGGCGTGACAGAAGCGCATTTGCTACAGTCTATTTCTTCGCATGAGCAGCGTGGTTAAGTGCGCTGAACCACGACCACCGAGCATGCAGGCAAGTTGACGTCTCCTTCCCCACCTTTCATTTGTTTGTAAACACAAGCAAACGCTTTGGCTGGAGAACTCGGTCCGACTGTGGACAGTACCGTTCAACTCTGTACCATCCAGACGTGAATTTTGTCATCGCTGCAGTTTTGAGGGCATGCACAGATTTCTAAACTTTTCCGGAGCTGAAAACTGGGCAGAACCATAGCGCGGGCGCGGTACACCGAAAGAGCGGCCCGGACACACGCTTACGCACACACTCGCTTACGCCGGCAAGCTGGCTGACCGAATGCATTGCGTAGACGACGCAGAGTCCCGGTTAATCAGTCTCACTTTACCAACCTCTTGCTTCGTTTGTTGTGATAGCTTTTGCTTCTCGTGCGTCTTAAAAAATAAAAAGCCGTTCCACTCAATGTGAAAGCTGTCGGAAGTGCAGAGCAGTGATTCGTCATAATGGGCTGTACCGCCGTTATCCACTCACTGCATTTTTTTTTTCGTTGACTTCGTTAACCCAATCATACGAATACACAGTACAATTTCAGTTCAGTTGGCAGATTACACTTCGAGTGTGTTACAAGTGCCCGATGTCCAACCAGGAATATTCATCGATGTTGCTCAACTGAAAGTTACGGGCATGACAGACAACCTCGTCGTTCACGGCACCTGCCATGGGCATAAACAGGTGCATATCCCTCAGGCTGTTCAGGCTGTCCCGTAACTTCTGCGCGGCTTCACTTTCGTCAACCGAGAGAAGGTGATTCGTTATCCCTTCCAGGGCCGGATGAGAGGTGACTCGCTCGAAAGCGTAGGCACAAGGCCCGTTCAAGTTTCCCGCCACAAAGTGAGCCCCGAGCGGGACGAGATGGAAGTTGCGCCGCAACCGCCTGCAGAACGGGTGGGAGATGCTCCGTGACGAGCATTCCCAGTCAGTGAAAGCGAGGGCACACCAGTGGCACACCAGTGGCACACCAGCAGGATGGAACATGTGCATGCTGCGGCAGTGATCGGGAAACTACAGACCATATTGCCAGGGGCTGCACAGAGATACGACCACCGCGGGGCGATGGGGAAACGACGTTGGCGGGGGCTTTGGGATTTGGGGTGAGGGGTAGCGTCAACTTCAGCGCCATAGAGGTGACGACGAGGCGGCTGGAATGGTGGTGGGAGAAAAGCAGGGAAGGGATGGGTACGCATGAGAAGTGATCATACGGATAAGAATTTAGAACAGGGGGCGGGGTAAAAAAAAAAAAGCGGGAGGAGCGATGGGAGCTTAAACAGGGGTGTTGGAGAGATGGGTGGAGGCAAATCTATTAGGTTAGCTAGGAGTATGGCAAGTAAGTGGAATAAAACAGGTAAGTCGGTTGCTGACAACCGACGTCCCGATTCAAAGGGAGAGCCACTGATCATCATCATCGTCGTCGTCAGCGTCTTCGTCGTCGTCGTTGGGAATACGTACGACCGCACATATTATTCGGTTGCGAGGCCGGCGTGCCCGCCTGCCTTCATGGTGTCACGATAACGCCCAGTCTTCGGTTTTTTTTTCTTCCATTACCAGTTTTATTGTAAAACAATCACTCAATTATTAAATTTCTGAGCGTTTTTTTTCAGCACCTGACTCCAATAAAGTTTATTCATCATCATCATCATCATCATTTTTCCCCCCTAGAGTAGAGTGCACGTTAGAGATTGCCTACAGAACAGGACACCTGAAGTACTGCTGTGCGCTGCGGGAACTCCCTTCAAGCAATCACCCAGTTTAATAAACTTATATACGGTATTCTGAGAGGCTTCAATGGGGAGGTATCTTTTAGGCCACTGTCGACACAGCCTGCATAAAAACACTGTTTATATGTTTGAAAATAACGAAGTTGATTGATTGTAGGGTTTAACGCGCCGACGCAACGCACGCGATGAGGCGCGCCGTAGTGGAGGGCTCCGGATTAATTTGACCACCTGGGGATCTTTAACGCGCGCCGAAATCTCGCACACACCGGCGTGTTTCTTTTCGCCTCCATCAGAAAATGGGCCTCCGTGGCCGGGAATCGAACCCGCGACCTTGTGCTCAGCAGCACAACGCATTAGCCACTGAGCCATGGCGGCGGGCGAAAATAACGAAGTCTTGCGTATAGCCATTCAGGTATACGATTGCACGACGTCGTACGTATAGCATCATCCTTCTATAAATCTTACTTCGACTGTACTATCCTCTCCTTCGTGAAAAGGGCATACTCGCAAGAACACTTTCTTTCAGTGACGTAAGTGTTGTAATATATACCCCTCTCACTCGTCATGCTGGGCCAGCCGCGTAAGGCGAGTAACAAGTAAAGCTGTCTGGGTCCATTAGTAGTCCCGGTATAGATGAAATCCAAGGTATATGGTGAACGCGGCGCGTTATACAGGCGTTAAAGGAAAACTAAACTCATTCGGGGAGTGATAAATGCGCGCAGCTCGCAGCGGTCAGTTTTGCGGAACGAAATCATCCATCGTGACACGGAGATTCAGCTGACGGGAACACTAACCGTCTAACTAATCACGCTGGAGGGAGGAGCGAGGTCCAGGAATCATTTGCTTCCAACGACAAGCCACGTAGCACGGCTCTTGAACAACGGGGCTTGATTTACGGCTCCGCCTAGCAGAGCGCCTTCCGCCACTCTTCTATTTCTAAACAGCTCGTCCGCGCTTTAGCGCGAGAAAAAGACCGAAGACGCGGCGACCTTTTGCATTTCGCTTGGCTTCACGAGCGCCGTGCCCCGCACCGCCAAGTCCGGAAGGCCGGAAAGTCGCGCCTTCTGGGCCATTTTGGAACAGAGCCAGCAGACGACCGGTTGCCGGCGTCTGCTACACTCGTCGCGGACGCCAAACAGAAACACGAGGCCCTGCTTCGAGCCACTGCTTAGGAGTCTTGACAGCGGCTGCTCTTGTGTGCGCATTCACCGCGAGAAAAAAATAGCAAAGCTATGCCTGGAGTGCGGGCGAGAGAGAGAGAGAGAGGTTCAAACCCCTGTGGGCGAGAGGGACCTCCCGTGAGGAAGCACAAGACGTCACGAACGCGACGTCGTCAACGCGCCTCTGAAGCCTGCTGGCAGTTTTTGCCGCACCATGGGCCCGGCGAGGGTTCTTTTTTTGAGCGCCGAGGGCGCAGAGAGGGTTCGCGTGCCGTGTTTGTGAGCTTGCAACGCGGCTGGGGCAGGACTGTCGCGTGGTTTGTTGTGGCCAGACGGATTATCCCTCCTTGATGCACGAGCTCGCGCCGTCGACACGTCGTCTCAGGTCAGTGATATGATCGAGGGCGGTGCGCACGTCCTGTTACATAGTATGCGCGTTGAGTGCCTCGCTTCGAATTGTGGATTCTTGCCTGCGGTCGCTCAACTTTTCGTCGCATTTAGCGAACGGAACCACTCACATAGGCCAGATTCCTCAAACTCAGTTGCTATCAGATAAGTTATCTGTCCAACCGGCTGGCGCATTGAGGAAGCGCGCAGTTCGCTGTGTTTGAACGCGGGCCAAGACATGGGGGTTTGTAGCTGGGCAGTCGATGACGTGTCTCTTGGAAAATGGCACACCGGTTTATAGAAGGCGCCTATGGCGTCACGTTGCCTCAAAAAGCTTGCCAGAAAGCAGCATAGAAACAAACGTTTATTTCTCGAGAGTTTGAGAGTGACGTCATGGGGGCACAGGCGTCGAGAACGACTTCTGTTGCGTCAGCGCGTAAGGTATGTGCACGTGTTGAGGTAATCCCGTACTGCGGGAGTGATCAGCCCGCTTAATTTGAACATTGTTTCTTGCTTTTGAGGTTGAGACTACTGGTGGCCGAACAGCGCAGAGACTCAAACTTCCCTAAATTTTTGCCTTCAAAGAATGAAGAAAAAACAGTTAGTGTCGCAAGTAAAACAAATACTGGACTTTCCTTGTGATGATTTGATTTGGGGCAGGCTACTTACAGCATGTAGAAAGACATCTGTCAGTTTGGTGGATTTTAACTGGCACGATTCTATTTCCGAGCTTACATCCTGCTCTAGAGAGTCGTCTTGGCATCACTTTGTGAGCAGAACCACGTTGTGTTCAATCCTCAGCACGCGAAAGGCTATTCACCTTCCGGTAGACCTAAATCATGCCTTTGTCTACAATTGTACGCAACGTTTTTTTAAATATTTCGTGCAATAGCAATGCAAAACCTCATCAACCTCACGATGTCACACTTTATTGGCGCACTCGCTTGCAGGTTACCCGTGTAGCGCACTCAAGGAAACGTGGCTTTCATGTGGCTACTCCTGGTAGCCGCCTCTGGCGCTGCCTTGCTCGTGTTCCGTTGGCTGCTGGACAGATCCCGGCAGCCGAGGCATGGAGACTCCGACCTGCCTCCCGGACCGCAGGGGCTACCCCTCATCGGCTACTCTTTGGGCCTTAAGCCCCTGGAACAGCTGGACGCTCTCGCGGAGGAGTACGGCCCCGTGTTTATGTTCCGTCTGCTGGGCAAGGACTACGTGCACCTGGGTTCTTACTCGGCCATCCGCGAAGCTTACGTCAAGCTGGGGGACTGCTTCGTGGGAAGACCGCGGGATTCCACGGCGATGGGATTTCTCCTGGACCACCAAGGTAACGTACAAACGTTAGGCTTCCTAAACCTGCGCAGGCAGTTCGATACCGGTTGTGTTACGGAGTTATATTGGTGAACTGAATTCGGTTCACGGACTATATCTCGATCCACCTCCACTCCATTCTGTCCCCATTCCACTACCTTTAGAATCGTGTCACTCTGCCCCCTTCTCCACTTTCGCCCTCGCTTTCTAAACACAATGCCACCGGATTTTTGCGAAATGATAGGGCTGCTGGCGCAGTAATAATTGATGCGGTGGCAAGGACCTGCTGGCTGGATGAGAGCGTGAAAGTGCTATACCTTGTAACGCCAGGCGTTCCTATATTTCTTAAAGTTCATAATTCGTGGTCAGAAACCGTGCACTACGTCTCAAGGAGGAGGAGGAATAAACTCTATTTGTATCTGAATTCTGGAGTCTCAGCAAGACCAGAAGTTCTTAGGCGGTCGCTGCCTGGCGGGCCCTTTCGACCAGCCGACGCTGATCGCCGGGGTCCGGGCTGGCTAGCATGCCTTCCCACTGCTCATGGTTAGGGGAGGAGATGGGGTGTAGGAGCACGCCCGTATCATGTGGTAGAGTGTGTGGGGCTGGAGACAGTACTTGCAGGTGGCGGAGTAGGAGGTTGGGTGGATGGCGTGGAGGAGGATACCGTATACGGGTATGTGTTGGTTTGAAGGCGGCGGTAGGTGGTCGTTTCTTCCTTAGTCAACTTGTCGTGGGGAGGGGAGGGGGTAAGGAGCGGCGTTCGAGGGGGTAGTGTTCGAGGATATATTTGCATTCTTATCGAATGGAATCACAACAGTGGACATTGAACGACACTCTCTCATTTTATCGTGGCTTTTGAACATCCAGTGGGTTCCTTCGAGGACCTCATTTGTACGTGGTTGCTCCCGCGTCGACGCGACCCCTGGCGGTACACGTGCGTTCCGGTGGGGTGCGCATGCGTAGTATGGTCGTCAAAGATGTTTTCGTATGGGCAGATCAGATGTGCTATAGACAGCACCCACCAGGAACGGGCAGTCGACACATTTTGGGACAGCGACAGGAGACGTTCGAGGATGAATGATAAGCAGGAGAAAGAAGATTATGAGGGTGGGGGCCTGGAAGCAATACATTTTATGAGCCCTCGCTGACATATTGTGTTACAGGGCCTTTCTATATCGCACGCACACAGCAAAATCAAATAGGCACCTTGTGAGCATCCTGCTAGGCTCTTACGCAGTCGCCTAATATCAGAAGACACTCAGGATAGTGTGCACTGCACCCTTGCCACAGAGTTACTCTGCCGAACAGTGCGGGAACACACGCACTTTTAGAAAACCTGTAGCATAGGATGCGGGTCGGTCCTACTGTTGCCCCCCCACATTCTGCTTCTATTTAAGAGTTGCAAGTTCCTTCACAGGGCACCTGTCAACTTCGTTTCCTGTGCACAGTGCCCGCTCATAGCCAAGTTCAAAGAGCGCCATCATTGAACTACGTACAGTCTTTGTCAAAATTTTCTAGGCCGTACCTTAGGTCCATGGGCCACAAGTAATTCAAAGCAATAGTTTAATGATCAACAGTTACCAGAATATTTTAGACAGGCATTTCCTCCAGCTTCCTAACATAAGATGCTTCAGCCTCGCTCGAGAGGTAAGCTTGCTCTCAGAATTTCTTGTGGACATTGCCGTTTTTGCATGGCCTAGAAAATTTTGAAAAGACTCTACATTTCATATGACGATGCAACTTTGGTTACACAGATTCAAGCATATTTATCTGGAGCAGTTTCAGCCTTGATGTGGCAATCTTGGCTGAGTTTCTGTTTCAGTACAAGCTACGTTGCCGATCACGCCTCTGTACACGCTTGCGTGACAACTGCTTCAGACTATTTATTGACCAATACCGCGGCGCGTGGCCGCTTTTCCCCTCGGCGCAGGTATCTCGGAGAGCGAGGGCCACGAGTGGACGGAGCACCGGCGTTTCGTGCTGCACACGCTGCGCGACTTCTGCTTCGGCAAGCTGAGCGTCCTCGACCGGGTCCAGGAGGCGGCCCACAGGCTGGTGGGACGCGTCGCGGCACAGGGCGGCCAGCCCTTTGACCCGGAGCCGCTCCTCTTCGAGGCCGTCGTCTCGACCATGGCCGGCCTCTTGTTCGATGTCGACTTCGACTCCAAGAAGTACGTCTGTAGCTGTGAGAAGAAAGCAGAAGGCGAGCGTCCTGGAAGCAACGATTGTGCACCCCTGGCAGACGACACTTCGACAGCAGACGATACTACGCAAGCAGACGACACTTTGCCAGCAGGTGATACATTACAGGCGGACGATACTTCGCAGGCAGACGATATTTCGTCTGCAGACGACGCTGCGCCAGAAGAGGACCAAGCATCGGGTTCGGTGGAGCCTGAGGAGGAAGGCGATCTGGCTCGCCTGATCCGCGTCGTCACGAGGCTGACGCCCTTGCTCAATAATGACGTCTTGCCGCAGCTGTGGACGCGGTAAGTTCCTCCGAACGTTGGCGACGACCTCATTTGCAGTATACGCTGTCTTTTTGTCATTTTTCTTGTCGGCACCTCCATCCTTCAAATTCTGTCATTTCGTGCTGATACAACCAAAGGTATTTTTCAGTCTGGAAGGCGTGATTCGTGCGGGTTAATTTGTGTTATTCCGCCTCGTTGTGAGCTTCCCTTTTATTTCCTCTGAAGATTTGTATTTCTGATTTGCCATCATGGCACTGCCGTAGGAGAGAAGTTCTCGCCTGTTCATGCCAGCTGAAGTCTATTTCAAGACGTCAGGAGGGTACTTCGCTGAAAGTTGGGGAATACCCGTGAGGGGATGTACGACTTGGCGTTTCACGCACCTTGAATGCCCTCGTCCAGTAAGTGCGTTTTGTAAGCCGACCACTCCAAGACTTAACTATACAGAGCTTCACATCGTGTTCGCACCCACCAACCGGTGGATAGCCAATAACTACATGGGGCGAAATTTCTCAGCGTGTAAACAACGCGGGCGCATCCAGGCAAGATATTTCTAATACCTATACTTCGAAAGGACACGTCTTCCAAAATAATGACATGCTTTTTGGAAGACGCTGTTCACAACTTCGACCCCTCCGCCAAAATGCAGACTCCCTTTCCCACACCATAGATTAAGCCGACCATGTATGTATGTATGTACGTACGTACGGATGTATGCGTGTATGTATGTATGTATGTATGTATGTATGTATGTATGTATGTATGTATGTATGTATGTATGTATGTATGTATGTATGTATGTATGTATGTATGTATGTATGTATGTATGTACGTAATGTATTTATGCACATGTATGTATGTAATACATAAATACATACGTACGTACATACATACATACATACATACATGCATACACACATCATACATCCGTACATACATACATACATACATACATACATTGATTGATTGATTGATTGATTGATTGATTGATTGATTGATTGATTGATTGATTGATTGATTGATTGATTGATTGATTGATTGATTGTAGGGTTTAACGCGCCGACGCAACGCAGGTGATGTGGCGCGCCGTAGTGGAGGGCTACGGATTAATTTTGACCACCAGGGGATCTTTAACGTGCGCCGAAATCTTGTACACACGGGCGTCATACATACATACATACATACATACATACATACATACATACATACATACATACATACATACATACATACATACATACATACATACATGCGTATGTACGCATGCAGTAAACCCTCGCTATATTGAAGCCCTGGGCACAAGCGTGACTTTGTTATAAGCGGTGCCTCGTTAAAAGAGAGGGTGATCTGCTTTCCCCGCACTGCGGTTGCGACCATAAAACACTTCGAATAAGGCGAGACTTGTAATGAAGCGATTTCACTCTAACAAGGTTTTAGTGCATTGTATATAAGTATACGAATGCATAACTGAATCGTGATGGATGACGCCGCGTGCATCGTGCAGCGCCTCCCCCGTGGAGCTGCAGCCGGGCTTCCAGGAGCTGCAGCGCCTGAAGCGCGAGCTGGACGAGCTGCTGGAGCGGCTGGTGGCCGAGCACGAGCCCAGCCTGGACGACTCGCAGCTCAGGGACTACATGGACGTCTACCTGGACGAGCGACGACGCGCCATGGAGGAAGGGACGCTGCACACCAGCACCTTCACCAGTACGCCTGTCCGACCGTATCCATCCAGCATGTGGCTTGGCTGATCACACGACTCGCTAATGTCACGCAACTTGGAGAACGTGCGGGTTCGAGCTGGTTGGTCAACCATGAAAAACGGCCGTTAAGCGCGAATTACCGTCATCACTTCCTTAGTCTGAAATTTCTCGCCCTTAACGGTGCTTGTTCGCGTATGTCTTGTGAAAGCCGGTCGTGGTCTCGTTCGCGCCATTTCGTTGCCGGCGTCTCTGAAGCATTTAGGGCATTTTAAGCATTCGGTTTCTGGTATACCGTTTGATCGGCGGAGACTTGCACACTTATTCCCCCTGCCGCGGTGACAACGGGAATGTTCTGCACATCCCTCTAGATTCCAAAGCAAACGTACTGGTTTGCTTTAAATGTGATTCTTTATCACCTTACCACAAGCGCACACACGGGGGGGGGGGGGGGGGGGGGAGGGGGGGGGGGGAGGGATTGCGTGCACGAGGCCACTAACTTTGCCTGTCATAAAATAAGGACAACCTGTAATTTCTTTTGTGTCGTAAGGTACGCCCAAGTAAATGTGGCTTCAGTGTATGCTCTTGATTGCCAAGGAAATCACTGGGAGAAAAATAAAACATTCAAACGGTTACGTAGAGCACGGCGTCATTCGGAAACTTTTTACTGAAATATTTTCTTGTTTAGGCTTGTTTGTTTTTTCTTGATTTTATTATTCTTTTTGTACTTTGGGGTGTGGGTCTGACTGGGACGGTTCTCCGTAGGCGGCCGCCGTGGCAACGGCGTGAGAGGCAGCCAAGAGACAAAGGCAACCGACGCCAGCCCCCGAGGGGGTTTCTTCCCAAAACCACCCTAGCGCTCCCCTGTTCTAGTTCGTCGAAGGGTCCCGCATTGCTCGAGCGGCCGGAGTCGTTCGACCTCGGCGCTACCGGTGGATGATGGTCGGTCCAGGCTTGAAGGGGAGAGCCGGGTCGCTCCACCGCCGCACGCCGTCACGCTATAGTGCCTAGAATATCACTATAGTCACGCCGTGATGTCCCCGCTCCGAGCGGCCGGCCGCCGCCGCCGCTCGTCTCGGAGCACAGACCGCGTACCGAGTCGGGATCGCGGGTTTCCACGATTCCCACAACTTTTAAATCCAGAGCATTTCTTTAACTCACATGTACCGTCCGCCGTCCGTCCGCAACAGCTCAGCGCGCAGGTGCGCCCTCTCCCCCACTCCTCCTCTCCCGCATCACGCTACCCTCCTCGCTCTCAACAACAGGTCCGCGCCCCTCCCCCTGCACCATATAAAAAAAATAATAGTTATCGGCGCCTGGTTTCGATCCCACGACCCTGCGGGCGGAACGCAAGGTACATGGTGCTCTACCCACTGCGCCACAAAGCCGACACAGAATGGAAGGCTACGAACGCGCCTTATATCCTTGACTCATTCAAACTACGTCAAGAAGCTGCTGACACAACGCATTCACTACCTGTGGGCGGAACGCGAGGTACATGGTGCTCTACCCACTGCGCCACAAAGCCGACACAGAATGGAAGGCTACGAACGCGCCTTATATCCTTGACTCATTCAAACTACGTCAAGAAGCTGCTGATACAACGCATTCACTACCTGTGGGCGGAACGCGAGGTACATGGTGCTCTACCCACTGCGCCACAAAGCCGACACAGAATGAAAGGCTACGAACGCGCCTTATATCCTTGACTCATTCAAACTACGTCAAGAAGCTGCTGACACAACGCATTCACTACCACCAACTCCCCAAACACTAAACGTTAACGCAATACACCCACCCCCTATGCGACGCATTTACTTGAGTCCCCCTCGCGGGGAGATGGGCCCAATTTTTCCTTATTTCAAGCCTCCCCCCTCCTTTTCATTTTTGCCCTCCCCCATAATGAAACCCTGCTTACGCCTCTCTTATTTGAATTTGTTTCTTTTTCGTCTTGCAATCAAGATTCTGTGATCACATTGTTCTAAATGCATGCTGCCATACAGCGCTCGGAAGCTTTGTCGAGCTCTTAAAGCTTTACTTTCCGAAGCCCGCAGCGCCGTGTAGTGGAACTAGAATTTCATTGAGATGAAGGGAAAGTAAAGTGTTGCAGGTTCCTCCAAATCTGAAGTACACCCGCTCTCACGTCTATTCAGTCCCCAGGCTTAAGACCATCTGCGTGGACCTGCTGGTGGCGGGCACCGCGAGCAGCGTGGCCCAGCTGTGCTGGACGCTGAAGCTGTTGGCGCGGCATCCGGAGGCCCAGGAGCGCTGCCAGCAGGAGATGGACTCCGTGCTGGGCTCTCCCGACCAGCTGGGCTCGGTGTTCAGCAGGGACAACCTGCCCTTCACCGAGGCCTGCCTGCTTGAGGCCGCGCGCTTCGCCAGCGTCCACATTGTCGCCCCGTTCAGGACCAACCTCGGTGAGCAGAAGGAGTTTCTCTCATCTCCCCCGGTGGCTTAACTGCATCACTCGGAAACAGAGCCACGCCACAAACACGTGGTAAAGCCAAGCCACGCCACAAACACGTGGTGAAGCCATGGCTGATCTGAATCTTTTGATTTGTCCACCCTCTGTGCCGGATGCGGGTTCATCCGTCGGTTGCCCGTTGCAGACGGTCAGGTTCAAACGCTTAGCCACGCGCGAGATCCACCAAACAGCGCCTCACCTCCCAACCTGGTCCGACCACACCTCCTGGTGGTACTTAAAATCCTTGTAGAGATCGTGTAATCACCACATAGTGCTCACCACATAGTGCCCTCTTTCGGCTTCAGTTTGGCCGTCACCACTGCCACGCAACCTCACAATATCATCATCATCTTTATCCTCCTCGCCATCATCATAAGCATCAGCAGCAACCTTTGCAGGCTAGCTTTTCTTCCCAACGCTAACGTCGTGTACCATGTCAGGGCCGCTGAAATGCCAGTGCAATTACATTCCAAGACAGCTATACGTTATGCTCCTATATATAAACACCGCTTCTCTTTCGCAAAGGGCTCTCTTGGTGCTTTTTGCCCTAGCTGGCCTTGCGCCATGTTGTTGTTGTTGTTGATCCTGATAATTAATGGCGCATACCCAATCAGGGGATCGGCCAAACAACAGAGGATTGTAAAAATGAATGGTACTCTTATCAATTCACGACACGCCTAGGAAGGATAATTTAGATCAGTTGGTTTTGAGAAGAAAAAAAAAACTGGAAAATTAAAGCGAGGATGACCAATCTCAATCATAAAGAGAATCGTTTAGAATTTTCAATGTAGCGCAGGAGAGCAGAGCATACATCCCGGCGGCAAAACCCCGTTTCGGATGCCCCGAACGATAGTATAGCCGGCCCTGTTAGTGATATCCCCAAACTGCAAAGCGGCACCTCCAGGGACTGACGTCTCAGTCGGGAAAAACGTCGGCATGTCAACAGGTAGTGTTCGACAGACTCGTCTTCGTTGCAATAGCTGCACAGAGCTGTTGGCGCCAGACGAGACCTGTGCAAGTACCTATTTAACTGGGGTACTCGACAACGTAAGGCTGTGATAACCACCTCTAAGTTGCGTGAAGGGCACCATTCAGGTTTCCATGAGAATTTAAGATGATTAAATTCACTTAATGACAGTAAAACCGATTCGTGCTGTTCTCGGAGTTTCAGCATCCTACGGTACCTAGCTGCTGTTATTAATGGTGTCGGCTCTACGACGTCTACTACAGGACCTGAAAGTGCTATCCTTGCTAGAGAGTCGGCTGTCTCGTTGAATGTGATCCCCGCATGACCAGGAACCCAAAGAAGGTTAATTTCAGTGAAGTGAGGTGGCAGGAGTGACCGAAACGTCCGCAGAAGAGGAGTGTCTTTAGGGGAAGAAAGGGCTAAGCATACAGAAAAAGAATCAGAAATTATGATTGGAGATGTAATTGATACATCCAGCTTTCGTAGCGCCAGGACAATTGCCAGGAATTCCGCGAAGAATATCGGGATAAAATCAACCAGACGAACCGAAAAGGACCAGTTAAGGGAAAGGGAAAATATTCCTATACCGGATTTTTCTTCTCGTTGAGAGGCATCTGTATATATTATAGCACCTGGCTGCATGGAGGTCAAATAACCTTCGAGAAGACGATTGAGCAGTCGGGCTGGTAAAAGTTTAGCATTTTTGGGGAAAATGTTCTGGAAATTGATAGAAAGAGGAGAACTCCTGTCTCTATATGGAATAACCTGATTTATTGCTACACCCAACGGAGAAAGGAGGCTCTGTACCAGAGTGCTTTGTGGACATGAGGACTTGGGCCATTGGTGCACCATAAACGCACCTGGTTCTACAATAAAGATAAACTGCTCCCTGTTCACCTCAGAGCTATAAGCTCTCAGAAAAGTTTCAACAGTCAGTGTCCGGAACCTATTAAGCAGAGGAGGAACGCGCGCTTCCAAGTAGACAACTGCATTTGCTGCATTCTTAGGCAACCCTAAGCAGCAGCGAAGAGCCTGGCGCTCCAGAATAACCAGACGATGAAGCTTATACGCCGCGGACCCAGCGAATAACACGCACCCAAACTCTAAAATGGGGCGAACGTACATCCTGTATATCATAAGAAGGGTCTCTCTGCGCATTCCCTTCTTTCTATGACTGAGACGTCTTAACATCCCAACAGCACGTGCACCTTTGGCCTCAATGAGGGCAATATGTGGGGTCCAGTCAAGTTCACTGGTGTAAATTATCCCAAGGTACTTTAAGGAAGGAACCTGAGGAATTATGCACTGCCGGTAACTGAGCGTAGTGTTAACAGGGCCTGAGATCGGAAAAACTAATAAGGAACATTTGTTGACGTTCAAAGAGAGACAAATACTGTCCAACCAGGAGGCAATGAGGTTCAGATATGACTGCATTAAAGCGTAAAGTGATTGAATGTCAGGAGCTGATGCAAAAAATGCAACATCGTCGGCATATACATATGTGGAGATACCAGAAACCACCGGAATATCGCTTACAAGGATGTTAAAAAGAACAGGGGAAAGGACCGCCCCTTGCGGAACGCCCCTAGACTGTGGCCGCTGTGAGGAAGTAACATTAAATTTAACACAACTGAACTGCCTGTCCTTCAGAAATTCACAAATCCAAGCTATAATGTACCTTGGGAAGTTTAGGACTTGTAACCGGGACAACAACACAGGGTATTCCACGCTATCAAAAGCTTTTGCTACATCTAGGGTAACTAGAGCCGAAAACTGGTTAGTGCGACGGGCTAGTTTAATCCGGCTTTCAAGGTCAATATGCGCACTCCAAATGGAACACCCAGGGCGGAAACCAATTTGTCTTGGGCTAAAGATTCTAGAACTAGACACCAATTGCATTATGCGTTGCTGCAAAATCCGCTCGACTAATTTAACCACGTTCGATGTCAACGCGATAGGCCTGATGTTTTCAATCAAGAGGCCCTGACCAGCATTCTTAAGTACAGGAAGTATTTTGGCGAGACGCCAGACATCGGGGATCCATGCATGTCTAATAGAATAATTGATCATGTTAAGTAAATGATTCGGAGCTTCATTATATAATAATTTCAGCATTTCAGTAGTAATGCCATCTGGGCCAGGAGCTGCAGCTGTCAATTTAGTCATGACATCAGCGAGCTCTGAGAGCGTTACCTCTATGAAGTCGTCTGCCACGTCTGGCGGGGAAAAGGACACCGCTAAGGAAGATGAAAAACGAGCTTGAAGCCCATCAGCTATCGACTCTAGGGACTCTGAGAGTTCACCTGGAGATAGCACCACAGAGTCTGTATTATCTGGACAGGGTACGGCTTTCCGCGATCGAAGAAAGCGAAAAAGCGCACGCTTATTGTTAGGCTTGGAGAGACTCAAAGATCTATCTGTGTCATAAGTCTGTTTAGCATTGGAAACAGCGCGTTTGAATACCGCTGAAAAATATTTGAAGTTGCACCAGTTAAGCGGGGATAAGTTCTGGCAAAGTTTCTTCCAGGCTGCCTTTCTACGTCTAAAGCTGCGCGAACACTCTTCGTCCCACCAGGGACTAGGCGACACTGACTTCTTCGACATCACTTCAAATAATGACGACTGAGCTGAAGTGGAAAGGGCAGAACAAAGGCCTGTCGCACATTCAGCTTCGTTTTGTGGGACCAGAGAGGACAAGGACTCCTTCAGAGAGATTTGAAACCTTTTATAGTTGACAAAAGATCGGCTTTGGCGGTTAATTAAACGGATGGGACACCCGATGTCAAAAACTATTGGGATGTGGTCACTACTCGACCCGCCATCAATGGTCGACCAAGAAGGCACTGAAACACCTCGAGAAGATATAGTTAAATCCAAAACAGATTGCGTTTGTCCCTTAAAGTAGGTTGGAGAATCCGAATTTATGCATGTTAAGTTGTTATCTGTAATCCAATCCAACAAGCGATTACCGCAAGAATCCGTCCGGAAGCCCCAAGTAACGTGGTGGGAATTAAAGTCTCCTGCAAAGATAATTGGAGGTACAGCCGAAGCAATAGCCAAATCAAGGGGTTCAGAATCAACGACGCCACTGGGAAAGTAAACATTGGCTAATGAAAAAGGGAGGCAACCAGGTAGCTTCAATTCCAGCACTAAAATTTCACAGTCAGAGCGTTGAAGTTGGAAGGACACCTTCGCGTTATGAGCAAACTTTGTAGATATCAAACTTAACAGACCGCCACCTCGGGTTGGTCTGTCTAGCCGAAAGGTGCGGTAATTATAAAGACCAAATTCCTGGTTGCTTCTAAGCCAGGTTTCCTGTAGCAAAATTACGTCTGGGGAAAATTGGGAGCACAAACAAAGTAAATCTGCAAAGCCTGCCGAAACAGAGCGACAATTCCACTGAATAACTTTTAGAACCCCTATGATTCAGAGAGACCGGCTGCAGCAACTGCAGCCTCCAATATCTGACCCTTGGGCTTTGAAACAGATTTACCTTTCTTGGATTTTGCTTTTGGCTGCACTTCCAGGGTTTCGGCACTAGGTGATCCGGAACGCTTACTAGACTGATTTACAGTCTCCATGGGCCAAGTCTGAAGCTCCATGTCCGAGTCTGAAGAGGGCGAAAGGGGGGGAAAATAGTCTGTGTCGGCCGTAGCACCACGATCAGACGAAGTACCAGCCTCAGCGTAAGTAAGATGTTCGGATCCACGCACAGAGGTAGTGAGAGTAGACGAGACTTTAACTGAATCCGAGGCAAGATTAGCTGCTGAGAGCAGCGGACATTCAGGGGCGGTGGAAACTTGTTGGATCACTTGGGGAGAAGAGGTACACGAAAGCGGAGCGGGCTGCAAATATGGCGCCAGCTGAGTCACCACTGTGCGGGACACGCACTCGATTATGCTGGAAGTTAACTGGGTGATAACTGAAGTGACACTTTTCTCAACGGCCGCCGCAACCACGGAAGCAAAAGCTGGGTCAGCGAGGGAAGGCTGTTGGATCTTGGCAACCGCTTTTTCCACCGCGGCAACAATGGTACTGACTACGGCTGCGTCAGCGAGTGATGGAGATTGTTTGGCAGTAACTCCAGCGTACCCATGTGTCCTTTCTTTGACAATGGCAACAGCATCCCCGCGCGAGCAGCGACGCTTACCCATGACCTCAACCACTTGGACTTCTTGAGCTCTAGCAGGGCAATTAGAATAGTCAGCTGGGTGTGCCGCTCCACACAAACAACATTTGGCATCTTGGGCAGTGCATAGCTCGACAGAATGGCTCTCACCGCATGCGCGACACCGGGGAGACGATTTGCACGCCCTGGATGTGTGGCCAAAACGCCAACAGCTGTGGCACTGAAGTGGCCGAGGAGAGAGAGGTTCCACACGGTAAATGAGTGGCCATACTTTAATCTCCGATGGACATGCGGTCCCTACAAATGTAGCGATGACAGATTCTGTTGGTACCCTGTTTTTCTCTACAGCACGGCTGCAACGGTAAACTGACGTGACTCCCGCTACCGAAAACTGCTCTAGTACCTCCTGAGGTGTCATCTGAACATCAACACCTCGAACGATGCCCTTCACGCAAGCAAGGTGAGGGGGGATAAATGCACTCACCTGAACAGAGCCAAACATTGTACATTTCAAGAGGTCAGCGACACAGGTCTCGTCTGACGATCGGCACAAGACGCCACCTTTGCCGAACGGGCGAACCTCCGTAATGTGCTCGAACTTCTCAGTAGCCGCTCGAAGTGCCGCCTGTACAGCCCGCGGGTTTTTCAGCCGGATGAATCCGCCGCTTACTGGCACCAGGGCCACGGGGATGCTGCCCACCCCACTGCGCTTTAGGGCTTCCAATTGCACGTCCTGCGGACGAATAGAGGCCGCCCAGGGGGAACTCCCCTGGCCAGGAGACTCTAAAGACATCCAGGCGCGGAAACCAGCAACCTGGAAGAAAAGAAGACCAAAAGAATGACGGCAAACAACCGCTAATCTGCCTGAAGGTTGGCCGATCACCTGAACCAGGAAAGCGAGAAACCAAGCGGCTTAGAAGCAAGCGACCACGCTGGCAGAGCAGGTGCCACTTCTTCTTCTTCTTCTTCTTCTTCGTGTGCAAAGGGTGCTTACTTTTCAATTGCTGCCTGCCTGTGTTCTGGTGCAATCTCGCATGAAAAGGTATCATATGATTACTCAGTAGGTGATAGAGCCTCTTGGAATAGCTGCCTACTTTGAGATAGAGCTGTTTAATTTTAAACTACGCCAACATGGTGCCGATGTACACATGCCTGAAAATTTAGACCGTCAACTTCAACTCGGCGGTAAAACTCAGCCGCAAAATGAGCCAGATGACTGCCTTACTAGCCTGAGACTTGGGGCCCAATTCTCTAAAACAAGAGGCCGTCGTTTTAAAACGACGCGGTAGCGCCATGCAAATGCATGTGTCCTCGGCTTGGGGCCGTCGCTTCGGGGGGCCCACACGAACAATAACCCCTGAGGGGAGCATTGTAACAAGGGCGCAAAGCGGAACGCAGAATGACGGGGGTAAGTGCGCGATCCTTGGAAGAGGCCCAGAGAAAGCCGCTCAAGTTCGTAGCAAGGACATGCGCAAAGAATGTTTTAGGTCCTCGCGAGCTGTACAGTACCGTTACAGAGGTGAGGAAGGCTGGCGAAGTTTGAAAAGAAAATGTGCAAGCCACATTGGGTCCGATGCGATGCAGGGCAGCTTCATCTCGCGCTTCTACAGACCGCTTGGCATCCGCAATCGGCACTATGTGTCTGTTTTGTGCAGCGTCACGTAGGTGTTATTGGGGTCAGTCCACAACAATCGCTGAGAGCTCTTGGCGACTGATGACACCAAAGTCGCTCCATCCCGCCTTGTGAAAGGCACTGCAATGATAACTGTGCTGAAATGCGCGGAGGCAGTAGCTCTGTCGGCTTTGTTGTTGCCAGCCACACCCCAGTGAGATGGGTAGTAGTTCTAGAGTCCCGATAGATGAAGGCCATAATAAGAGGAAACATTACATATATATGCTGGTTACCTTGCTAAGTTAGTGGTCAATCCAAGTTGTTTATGAGTGCAAAACTTTACGCTTAACCAGGTGGTTCTTCTGAAAGCAGCTGTGAATGTCCGAACACGCTAAGTATAGTGAGAGACGATGGAAAGCGTGACTGGTTTATTCGGACACTCGGACGAAAAGTCCCATTAAGTGGTGATGATGATTATGTACAGATGATGATGATGCCGGGGACATAAGAGCTAGCACTGATGATAATGTGCTGATTAAGAGGAAATGTCCGTAACGTATTGAAGAGCACAAAGGCGTGGTCAGGGTGTCTCACAATAGAACCATTCTTCGCGGCAACAATTATCTTTCGTCGACAGACCGGGCCTATACGGTGGTAAAGCTTCTTTAGACAACCCCTTCCCCTCCCCCCTTATACCACCACTTTTTTAAACGCTGCATGAGATGTTTGCAACGCCGTGGTGGCTTTGCCTTTGTTGTTTATTCTTTATTTTGTAAACATCTCCGCGTTCATTAGCACATAGCCCCCCATTCGAGACGCACCGCTGCGTCGGTTCACCTCGAGCCAACATCGCGCTTGTTGCATGGACTCGGACGATTCGAGGTCGGCTTGGCTCCCGTCTCATATTTCGCGGAAAGGAGAATTACGCAGAAGAGGCCGCGCTGCTGGGCGCCTAATTACCTATTCCGTGCCAGTTTCCACTACTCTCGCGTGTCTAGAGGGACTCGAGGCCGGAGACAGTAAGGGGGAGACAGACAATGGCACGGCGGGCTGTTTTGCATACGAAGTCGGCTTCCGTATTTAGATTTCTCATGGCTTCTTATTCTTTTTTGCGTGTTTGCATTTTTTCCTGACCTGAACACGTGACACGTACGTGCTCCGTTCGCGAAACTTGTCGCTGCAGAAAGGAATTAAATTTGAAAGTTTCACAATCCGAGGCTGCAGCCAGGCTGTGAAGCACGCTGAACTTATATGAAGGACGAAATGACATTTGGTTATCGCAATTAATGAATTGGTTAATCCTCATCCACTGGCTGACGTGCCGTGATCAGTACCTTTACGTAGGCTGGTGTTGCGGTTTGTACGGACGCATGTAAGCGCACTGGGCACACCAGACTTGTTCATCTGCTTGACGCATGCATGACCCGCGTTGCGCTTCGTGTTGGTCGTTATGTGCGTGCACGTGCTTCACGCCATCTGATCTTGCGTTCTCCTTTTAAATGCAGAGCATTTCAGTAACTCACGATGTCACCCGCGTTGACGTCCGTAGTCGTAGTCCGCACCGTCGTTGTTCGCACCCCTCCCCCTACTCTATATATATAAAAAAAATACTATCCGGCGCCTGGTTTCGATCCCTCGACCCTGCGGGCGGAACGCAATGTACATGGTGCTCTACCCACTGCGCCACAAAGCCGACACAGAATGGGACGCTACGAACGCGCCTTATATCGTTGACTCATTCAAACTACGTCAAGAAGCTGCTGATACAACGCATTCACTACAACAACTCCCCAAACACTAAACGTTAACGCAATACACCCACCCCCTATGCGACGCATTTACTCGAGTCCCCCTCGCGGGGAGATGGGCCCAATTTTTTCCGTGCGGATCGCTAACAGAAAGTGGAGAGGGGGAACATGTTGGGAAAGTGGCGAGGAGGCAAGGGGCCCACGAGCAGGTGTTGGGGGAGTGCGCGTCTCAAGAGAAAAATGTGGTCAGGGACGTCCGGGCAATCAAACCCGGGACCTTTACAGCGTGAAACCGTCAATCTAACCACTGGGCCATCCCAAAGGCCCGACGGGTGCGGAGTTAGCAGCGCGGGGAACAATAACATGCGCAGCCAATTGGAAAGAAAAAAAATTGGCCGTGTACATCTGCTCCTTTCGTTGCAAATGTCGACATGTCAACGCAAAGACAATAGTATTTCGTCGACATTTGCCAAGTAAATGCCTCCCTTCGTTTTCCTACGCTCGAGGTTTGCTCAAGTCAATTTACATTTACCGCGTTCTACTGCTCCAGGCCGGGTGCCTCTTTGCCAGCGCTGCCATACGGCGGAGACGCACGTGAAGCGAGGCGCCCTACACTTCAACGTTTATAGAACCGCATTTCCTTACTTCACGTACGTCCCAAGCGGAACGAGGAACTATATCTAGTAGAACCTTTCGTAACTGTTGCCATTTAATTTCTTAAAATGCCGCCAGAAGTTACAGTGGCGCGGTCGACAGCAGACGACGGAGTAATTTTTTTTTTCTGCAGTGGATATAGTATTTCACTTTCTATCGCAAAAATCAAGCATCTATACAGGAACACTGCAAATATCTATTGTGTATTGATTTACTGTCTCATATTTGCGTAATGTTTTGTTCTTGTTCAACAATGATGACAAGTTTGAACATTTCCACCGGACTTGGACGTTTAGATTTGGCTGTAGGTATATGAGACAATTGCGCAGCATCTGCTTCACTTTGGTCAGCTGGCTGAATTGAGTGAGAGGCAGACAGACAGACAGACAGAGAGACCAAAATTTTCCCGTTTAAGTAGCCCAAGAAAAAATATCGTCTTCAGAAAACGCTTCCCGTGGTGGGAACAAAAACCGGGTCTCCCACGTTATAAAATCGGCGTCTATCCAATTTTGCTATCGCCCCGTTCTGGTCGCAGAGCATTTTTTGGAGCCTAAGCTACACTGGCCGAGGTTGAGAAGTTTCGCGTGTGCCGTGAAGGGTCGTTCTGCGCAAGCGCGAGGAGCATTGGATTGGTTTGGATTGGGTCGGATCGGATTGGCTTGAATTGGATTAAATTGGATTGTGTTAGATTGAAATCCAATCCAATTGGAGTACGGGTGTGTAGAGAATTGGGTCTGTATATTTGCCGGTCTGCGCATTCCAGAGGAGTGTCGTCATAGCCGCGGCAGACGCACTGGCGCCGGCGCGTGCCTAGTTGTGCGCCTCCGTTGCGCAGTAGCTAAGTCTGACGATGCGCAGGAGCCGCTTGATATCCGTTTCGCGTGGCTCCTGGAGAGCCATGCTGCGCATGCGCGAGGAGCAGTGACTGGACTGGACTGGACTGGACTGGACTGGAGCGGACTGGATTGGGTTGGACTGGACTGGACTAGATTGGATTGAATTGGATTGGAAATCGTTTTAGCAGCAGTAAGCATAATCAGCTGATCCTAGACAACCAGGAATGAATAACCCGCTGAACCTTAGCTCACGCTACGTATATCATGGCATAACCGAGCTAAGCCACTGCTAATTTTTTTTTTGCTTCGTAGCGCGGTCGTTGGCTTTGTATTTTGGCTGATTTGGAGTGGATTTTGGCTTCGCGCTTTGACAGTTTGGATTTTGCACCATAGCAGGGTGGATTGTGGACTTTGATTTGACCCAGCTTGCGTGGGGGAAGCTTTGCTATTTAACCATCTTTCTTTTAAGAAAGGGGTTTTAATTGTTCCTAAGAAAAGACGGTTAAAGCTAGTGAAGACCGCCAGCTCCGCTCTTTCCTCAGTTTTCGCATCTCAATTGGAAAGGTGGTCGAACCTTTTTCTATTTGCCTGAAATGTTTATTTCGAGCATTTCAAACAAACCAGGCGCAGACCATAATTGGGGCTTCGGGATGAGGAGGGGAAGACTGTGGTTAAGCTACGATGTGGCTCAAGCCGCTGGGATCAATGGGATTCACCTAATAACCACGAAAACTTCCTATTCCCCAATACCGGTAGTCGAGTCGGTATCCGCCTTTGCAGCCACCACAATTATCATCGTCGTCTCCCTCGTCTTCTTCTTCTTCTTCGTGCACGTTCTGCCACGTTGGATGCGCGTGATCATCATCGTCTTCTGCACGTTCCGTCACCTTAGATGCGTCACTGCGCGTGCACAGGCTGTTGCTGCGTGTTCGAGATCATTCTGGAACACAGCTGGCGTCCAGTTGGCTGTGGAATCGGCCTTCCTCTATTCTAAGCCTCCCTGCGTCTAACAACGTGGATTCAAGTCCCCCCGACTTAGACCCCGCACTTCAGGAACAGGTGGACTCTCAGGAATGTGTCGAGACCATGGGCCTTGAACTCCCAGAGCTCGGGGCTGCGGAGGTGCCGACGAAGGCCGAATCGAAGGGCTTCGTGAGGCTCGTGTGCATGTTCCCGGAGCCGGACAAGAAGGACCCTTTTAAAGAAGAGGAACTGCTACACCCGCTCAGTCCTCTACAGGCGCAGCTCGCGCGAGTTTTGTCCGCCAGCCTGGCCGCCTGCCTCGCCCGCAACCCGGGCTTCTACCGAGTGGAGGAGGGCGGCTACAGGTTCGTCTACTATCTGGGCCCGGAGTCTGACCTCCAAGTATTCGAGGATGCCGAACTGCTGATAGAGGCCGCCATGGATGGCGTCTTGAGGCACACGCCCATGTTCTTGCATGAGAAGGGCCCCTCGAAAAAAGAAAGACTTCTTCACCCATCCAGCCTTCCGCAGGCGCCGCTCGTGCGGGTTACTTCCGGCAACCTGGTCGCCTGCCTCACCCGCATCCGGGGCTTCTACCAGGCGGAAGAGGGTGACCACCCGTTTGTCTACCACCTGGCTCGGGGGTTACACCGCCTCGGGGCCAAGCATGCGGACGCGCCGACTGAAGCCGACTTGCACGGCGTCGTAAGGCGCGTGGAGCTCCTGGAAGATAAGGGCCCCTCTCAACTGCTGGACCCGCTCAGCACTCGACAGGCACCCCTCGTGCGGGCTTTTTCTGCCATCCTGGCCGCCTGCCTGACCCGCATCCGGGGCTTCTACAAGGCAGCAAAAGGCGATTACAGGTTCAACTACCTGGACCCCGAATTTGGCTGCCTCTTCCCCAGCCGTCCTGCTGGCACCTCCCCCAGTGCGAAGCTGTTCCTCTCCAGCAACGATCTCCGGGGTGAGCGTGGACCGGCGGAGGGGAACCCAGTATCGGCGCCTGCGGAGAGTGCCGGGCTGTGGAGAGGCCGTGCCACCCCGTACAGGAGCCGGAGCTCGCACGCCACGGCCGCGGATGAGATGAAGCAATACGAAGATGGGCAGGATGTGTGGGCCCAGACTGCCTTCCTCGGGCGCGGGTTGCAGGGTATGCGTGGAACTGAGACTCAGACACACGGCAGCGACCTCCCAGCGACTGCTGGGCTGGAGCTCGAGCAGGAGGAGTGTGCCAAAGAGAACTGCCTCTTCAAAGCAAAGCTGAAGTCTCTGCAAGACGCTAGGAGCCCACTGGAGGCACCTACCGAAGTCGACGCCGGCCTCTCTGCGTGCTCCGGCAAGGAGGTGCGAGAGCTTCCAGCGGGCTGTGACACGCCGCAGCGCAGACGCCACCGGGTGGCACTACGATCGTTGCCACCACTTGCTGAACCCCATGCTCGGCGGCGGGACACCAGCACTGGGCGCCTGGTGGAGGACCAGGGTGGGAGCCGCTACGCGGCTTCCCCGAGCGATCGCATCGTGCGTCGCAGCCGGGAGCCCCGCGAAATGAACTCGCGTGGCCGCAAGAACCGCGCAGGCAACGAGAAGCTGCCCTCCTTTCCCAGGGTGCGTGGGACAAGGGCCGAACCTGGCGACCCGTCATGACGTCCATTGGCGAGGCTCTTTCGTGCCCTTTTTGGTGTGCTTGTTGGGGCTGCAGGGGGCGACACCGGCATGCATTCGCCCAACCATTTTTTCTGACAGCAAGGGATTTAAAAGCGGGAGGTGGTTACGCCCCCACGGGCTTTAGTAATTGGCGCTGCCAGAGCTACGGTGTAGCCATTCCGCTTCCATGCAGGCCGTGCTTCAGAATATTAATCTCTTCCCCCATGACCTGGCAAGTTTGATGCGAGGTCAACCTTGATTGCCTTTGCTCCACACCTAACCCATAGAGCTACCCCAGTATAGCTTGTTTATTCTAATCGTATCGTCCGGTGTCTACGTTGAGTATGCTGGTCTTTTTGTTTTTTTCTTTTCACTCCTACTATGGCGGTTATCTGCGTAAGAATTATGAACAGTCCTTTCCCCCCGACGAACCTGGTTCGACCCAATTTAGCACGACTCAGGTTTTCCCTATTTCTACACGAACAAATTGTTCCTTGAATGCATCATCCCTGCCGGAAGTCGTGGAGTGTGACTCGTAACTAACGTGCGTGTGCATCTTCGGTGGACGTGCAGAGGAGGCGACCGTGTGCGGCTTTCGGGTGCCGTCCGGCTGCCGGGTCCTGGCCAACCTGTGGCTGGCGCACAGGGATCCGGGCTTCTGGCAGGAGCCGCACCGCTTCGACCCCACGCGCTTCCTGCAGCCGGAGGAGCTGCATGGCAGGCCGGACAAGCGGGACGCCTTCCTGCCCTTTGGCCTAGGTAATATACGCAGTTTTTTAAACACGAAAGTGTTTTATTCACCAAGATTTCACTGACGTCACGTCCGTCACGGAAATGATGCCAGTACAACGAAGCAAGCGGCCTGTAAAGGGTGCACCCCTGCACACAGGGTCTTCTTGCGGGAAAGCAACCTTCAGTACTAAACAGTGCGTTATACTTAGGGAGCGGCCTGTAAAGGGTGCACCCCTGCACACAGGGTCTTCTTGCGGGAAAGCAACCTTCAGTACTAAACAGTGCGTTATACCAGAGTCCTTCAATGCTTTTCTGGTCACGAAACTTCTCTGTAACGCTATGGGAGAGCTTCATATGGGGACAAAAGCTCCCGCGCGGTGGCGCTACGAGTCCGGTGAAGGCGGCTTGGACGGCGGCGGCCGCATTTGCAGTGCGCTGGAGCGCGAGCATGGTGGTGTTTGTGGTGTGATATAGCTTTCTGCACTAATCACGAAGGGCAAACTATGTGAACTACCATGCCTCTGACGTGCTGTGTACCTGGTTGACTCTCTGGCTATCGGAGTACAACGGAAAAGGCTTCCCTGTTCTGCCTCCCAAGCGTCCGCGAACAACGGGACAGGTGGAAGCGAGCCATTCCACGACAGGAGACGGACGCTTTCAGCTTCGAGTCGAAGACCGTTCGTGTGTGCGAGAAACATTTCGACCCTACCGACATTATTCCAGCCGATGAGTTCAAAATAAGTGGGCAATCTGTGCTTCTGCAGCGCGAGAAGCTCAAGCTCCGAGTCGATGCTCAAGCTCAAGCTCCGAGTCTGTCCTTCCTTGACTATTTTGTGCACCATCGTACAGATCTGTTCACAAAGTATTTTGCTAGTGGTCAACCTCTTTATGCTACTTGATGATGGTGTTGCGCCCAGGTTTTGGTCTGAATGATTTCAAAATGCCGGCTCATGTATTGCTTCTTCATTTAATGAAAGAACAGCATCCAATGTTGCAATCATTAGAGTGTGAAGCCCAAAAAAGATGTTTTTTTGTGCGCAGCTTCGAAGGGCAAATGTGGAAAAAACGTGCAACAGGGTCTTTGGATTGCCCTCACTGAAAAATCAGCTATGCAATGGCTGCTAAGCAATTTCCTAATACATCTGGTTCCAGAAAAGCATTTTGATCTGAAACTGGAAGTTTTTTGATGAAAAAAAATGACAAAAACCCTGAGAACATTCTTAAGAGGATGTGGGCACTTATCACTTGCTTACGGGAAAACTGCTTTTTAGCGAGAAATAAGACTTTTTAAGGCAAGTGTGAATATGGAAAATGTGCACAAGGAATTGAACTTTCCTAATTGCAAAGAAAAACAAAAAGTCATTTTTTCAAAATTTCGCCTTACCCTGTGCCCTTAAGCGTTGAACAACGATGGGACTGCAGCTACTGTGATTTTGGTTATCCAATCAGACATTTTGAATTTAGAAACCGGAGCATGGCTATCTTTGCTGCATACATATATATTTTTAACTTGACCGCCGTGCTTGCCCAGGGGCTAAGGCGTTGTGCTGATAAGTTCAAGGACGCGGGTTTCCAGGTGCTTTCTGATGGAGGCGAAAAGAGAAAACGCTTGTGTGTTCGAGATTTCGGCGCAAGTTTGAGATACCTGAGTGGTTGAAATTAATCCGGAGTGCTACACTACGGCGCGCGCCTCATTGCCGGTGTAGCGTCGGCCGGCACGTTAAACCTCATAATCAATCAATCAATGTTTTTTAACTTGCCGTTTGGGTGGGAGGGGTGTGACAGGCACTGAGCGGGCTAGTTTTTATCTGTTGACACCCTATGCCTATGAGGACAGCCGAGAAAGTTGCTCAAGGCTGTAGCATTTACTCCTACCCTGGCCCCTCCGCGCGCCCATTATGCTGCTTCCATTTTGTGAGCGTTTTTTTTACCCTGCTGTACATCTTTCCGCATCTCCAATATTTTTTTACATTACATAAAATAAATACATAAACATAAAATAGCGCAAACACAGCGCTAACCCAACGTGCTGTATGTTTGCCCAACTATTTGCTCAGCGCAGCATGTCGCCCAGGGCTGAATACGCATTTAATTCTGGCGCTAGTTAACTCAAATCATGCAGGCGGCTGCAAAAGGCCAGTCAAAAATTGAAAACGTCAGATGTCCGCCTTGCCAAAGCCAGAACGCAGCGGTGCCTGCCGCAACGAACGAACACTGCAACATATGCGCCCCAGTAACACCCGTGGTCTTGCCTCAATTTCACAGCTGAGCTACGCGACAACAACTGACTCAAAAACATGCACACTTCGCTCGCGTTTTTACAGGTGGAAATGAAGAGCAGATGAAAGTAGGCGCGTTGCCGACGGAGAAACAGCCGGCCCGCAAGCGTCGTCGCCCGTCGGCGAAGCCTTCACGTTAACAGGGGCGATCCTAGCGGCAGCTTTTGTCCCTGAATGAAACTTCGGCCGGAGTTTCGTGACCAGAAAAGCATTGAAGGACTCTGGTTATACTTAGGGTTGTTCGTTTTCGGGTTTTATATTTTAACACGAAAGGGCTTGATGCCGGTATACACCAAGATTTCGCTGACGTCATATCCATCACGGAAATGACGTCAGTACACCTTTGCCGAAGCGACCCGCCGGCAGGACGTCGCTCGCCAAGCACACCCACAAGACAGCTGCCGACCCGCAAATCATTCTAAGCTGCATATTTCGCTGCACATTTCACTTTCGTGTTTTAGCGATTCATAAGACAGAGGAATCAATCAATTTTTTATGAATACGCACTCAACGCCATCCCTTTCCCCGAAATACATCCAGCACAAACGCATACGTTAGATGAGGAATCAGCGCTGAAGGCACTTTGGTTGGTGAAGCTTTAGCAGCAGCAAAAGATGAGGTCGAAGGGCTATCAAGGGAACAGAGGGCGAAGGCGCAGGGGACTACGGAATAAAAGCGGATTCACCAAAGGAAGGTAGCGATGTCGCACTATAGAAAGCTAGCAAAATTATTCTCAGGACGCCCTACGACGCTAAAGATACCATTAGCCTGGAAAAGTGCCAACCTAATTCGAATCATAGGAAAGTTAATGTCAAAGAAATTCAAACCCACCCTCTTACTTTCTGTTGCATACAAAGTGTTTACTAAGGCATTCGACCGCATAAGGGGCATGACAGATCTTGATCTATATCGAGTTTCTTAGATATTGCACAACGGAGGGGGGGGGGGGGCAGGCTGGGTTTTGAAAACGCTACTCAAAAGTATTGATCACATTCATACCATCAGCCTGGTAATCGAAAAATCCGTGAAGTGTCAGACTCATAGACCTCTTTACGTGGCATTTGATAATGAAAAATCCTTAGATTTGGTTAATGGAAGCTTTTAGAATAGAGGGTTGAGAAGACCGACGTAGGGCTTTTAGTGGACATGTACAAGGAATGTGTGAGGGCACAATTATAACAGTGGAACGTTTCCTACTATAGGAAGGGCGTCAGGCACGAAGATATTTCACTGAAATTACCTACATGCGGTTATACGTGGATTCACTTGTTGAGGGAAGAAAATTTTAGTTATCACAGCCATCAAGGCGCAGACTGCACGTCTTCGGACCAGTGGCATTAGAAGCTTTTCACTGCAAAATGTCTCAATGTTACGTAGCTCCTACAAGACGTCGAAATTACAGAAAAGAAGCCATTTTGGGAGCTTGATTTGGATAAGTCAGGGATATACGAATCGACGCTCGATTAATTGGGATTTTCGGTTAACATGAAGCGATGTCCTGGTCCCGTCAATCTTACTTGCTATGTAATGGAACAAGCTGCTCGATAATTCGAAGCTGAAGCCCGTTATATCGCTTAACTGGAAGTTTAATTTTGAATAAGAGCATGGAGGTGGCCTCCTTGTCTTGATAAAGTTTAAAATTTTCAAGTTTAAAAACACGCTCTCACGTTTCTGTGCTGGTTTAGGCGCCATCGCAACTGAGGCGTGCGCACAGTTCATAAAGCTGCACGCCGGTCGAGACACGCGCCAGCGCACGCGTCTCTCTTTTGAGGCCCTCAACCATCTTTGGTGCGTGCACAGCGCCGTGTGGCGCTGTGACAACAGCGCTGTGACAACAGTCGATCAGAGCCAGTCCCGCCGAAGTCTTGTCAGCAGAAAATGTAAAGCCAAGCTGGGCTGCAAGGGATCATGAATAAAACTGCTCTATTCTGTTTAATGTCATCACTAATTTTGCGCCTTGCCCTAGTGGCCGGAGCAGCCATGGCCTCAATGCCCACCCCTGTGTGCACGCCTATGTTTGTGTTAGAAAGTTTTTCTTCAAGCCGTGAGATTGTGAACGGCCGCTAATAGCCTGCTGATATTTCGGCGTATTTGAAAACTACGCGGTATTATATCTGCATTTGTTTGTTTGTTTTTTCCGCAGGGAAGCGTGTATGTATAGGCGAGTCCCTGGCCAAGACGGAGATGTTCGTCTTTGTGACGGAATTGCTGAAGAAGTTCAGCTTCAGCGTGCCGGAGGAATTTGCTGCGCAGGACCTCGGCTTCCGCCCTGCGCAGGGCACGCTCAGATTTGCGGAACCCTTCAGCCTCATCGCCGAGCGCAGGGTTCTCACGACAACCTTGTGAAATACCGTTGAAAAATATATTCTACGTATGCGTTTTCGTTTCTAACGATGTTGTCATTTCTGTCTCGTTTAGAGCTACACATTTATTTCAGCGGGAACGCTGCCTAGACGACATTTCCTTTTGTTTTTATCGCGCTTGGAGAAATTTCGACGGTTTATAACGTTTAAGGTAATCGAAAGATGGGGCCCTTGAAACAATCACGTCATTCTCAATTTAAAATTCGCGGTTATGAAACCTGCCAAAAACAAGCAGAGGAATTCAAAATAGTTTTGTAGCGTGGCGCCACCTCCTAGTAGAAAAAGCAGACGTCGCGGTAGTGCGCATATTTCCCGGCAGCCGGCGGCGCGGTCGGCGTCCTGCGAAACAGACAAAGTGAAACAAAAACTGAAAGACACCTGTAGGCAAGGCTGGAGGCGCGTTGTAGCGGGAACACGAACACGACTTGAGCGCGGAGAAGGCAGGCTTTTCCGCGAACAAAACAGGCTCCGTGCGGGGCATTCGTGCACGTCTCTCGCATCGTTTGGCCGCCGAAGGCAGTGCGGGGCCGATAGCGGCCGGGAGAGCCGACGAGTAGAGTGTGCTTTTTCATGCCGTGTAGCCGACGACGGGAGAATACAGCAGCCGGTCATCGTACCTCAGCTCGCAGCGTGACCGGCGTTCGCCGTGGAAACACCTCTGGATACGAATGACACGCGCTCTTCGGCGCTGTGGTGTAGTGCTTCTTATCGGTGCCTCTGGCCGTGCCGTTGCTCGCCGCGAGCTCCGGCCAACGCGTCGCCTGGCGAAGGTGGCGGCTGCTAAGCCTAAACGTTCAACCTGACCGCCCGGTGAGTTGTTTTGCTGCTTTGCCAGTGCTGGAGATGGACGCGACGTATTCCGTCGGCTGACTTGACGTGGCGGGGTGCTGCCTGCCGTGGCGACATTCAGTCGCTTGATGTGACGCTGACGGCGACGCGGTTGCCGTTGGTGATAGCTGGCGCGACTTTCGACCGTGGCTCCTCCGCTTTTTGACAAGTGACCATTTTGCCGCTTTCGAGAAAGCGGTCGCGAAACAAACAAACAAAAAAGTAGCTTGAAAGTTTGCTTTCGGTCTTTGGAATTTGGGATTTGTACGCATAAATGGTTGCATTCTCGGCTTCGCGAAGAATGCTTTCTCCAAGATGCGTGTTATCGATCCGTCTTCTGCACGCGTCGAGAGCATCGTCCGGATGTGCTCTCGAGTTGACCTCATCTTCATCATTCGGTGATGAAAACAGAAAAACACCTATACTAAGTGTCGCATCGAAATGCTGGCCGCATAACCGATGGTCGAAGCTAAGATCAGGGGTTAGTGCGTACTTTTAACGTCATAAAAAAAAGAGAAAAAAACGTTGTGGTTTGAGGGTGGGCGCGCTTTTCGGCAAGACGGACCTACGGCGTCCCAACCATGCCACTATCCAGGCGTCGATCGATATACGACGCGCACATTTCTTCACACACTACCGGTATCGAGTGCGGCCTCTGACGAACCGGTTAGAGCTGCGATGTGGTCGTTTGCAAACGAAAAAAAAAAAGGTCATAAAACGTACTTTGGGTGAGAAGCAAAATAATCATTCCTTCAGCGAATAGTCACTACCCAAATAGAAAGCAGTCGTAGGCGCTCGTCTGTCGCGACCGGTTTTTTTTTTTCCTTGCGCGTTTCGCAACGTACTCGAACAATGAAGGCAACATTTTCCTGGCGACGTTTGAGATGACTCGTACTGGAACAGTCGTTGCGAATCGTGGTGACTTGCGTGAACGCAGACGTTTTTTTTTTTTTTTTGTTCTTGTGTTGTCGTTCGTTTCAGCGTCTTGGGTAGCCATAAGTGCGTGAATTGTGTTATCATCGGGCTGTTAGCTAAAAGAAGCTACAGCTTGCGATTCGCAGTGGATGAAGTTCGGCTAGTTACCCCACCGCGGCACCGACACGCCCATTCGGCAAGCTACGCGGTGGAGCCGACTTCGGGCTAAGATGCTGACACCGCAGAACCGCTTCATAAACCCCGTCATCGCAGTCTGTCTGTGTTAACGTTTTTCTTTCTTTTTGGTCGCGTACATTTTCAAGAAACGCGTTCGCCGCAGTAGCTGCAAGTAACTCCTGACGTTCATCTCTATTATTTTTATAAATTCATGCATTCTGCGTCAAATTTCTTCTGCGTGCGTTTTTTCAGTAAACAGTGAGCTTTTGTAATGCCATTTGACGGAAGCAGCGACTACGTTAGGCAGAATCGGTAGATCGTCTGCACGCTATATGGACTCCGGTGTGCCTAGACAATGTGCCGGAGAGGAAAAAAAAAAGTTCTTAACGATCATCTACTGCTTTGCTCTGTCGTCCGTTTCTCATTTCATGACTCGGCTGATTTTCCTTTGCAAACTCCATACGCAATGGCTGCACATTCTCCTCGATGTCTTAACCTTTTTTTTTATCTCGTATTAAACCGGACCTCCCCGCTGGACACCCAGTGCCCTGTATATAAGCTTGAACGAATTGCATTTGCGGGAACTCTGCGGGTATAAACACACCTGGTGTTTCCGTCTCGGTGTCGCACCTTTTTTTTTTCCCCTTTTCATTAGTTTTTTTTTTTTTTTTGTTTGCCTGGAATATTGTCGCCGGAAAAAGATAACATCAGGCGTTGCCCTTTTGCGGCCTTAATGCAGCTGCGCTATTTTCGCGGCATCGCGACCCTTTTTTTCTCTTTTTGTTCGCATTCTCCGAATCCATTTCCTTTTGTGTTACCGTTCTCTGGCTGCCTGTTATTATGCGCCGTCGAGGGCGTTGGCTTTGTCGCTCCGAGCGGCACGGAACATTAAATGCCAGCGGGATCCAATAATTGCCACCGGTGGCGAAGTGCCTGACCTTTCTCTCTCTCTCTCGGAGGCGGCGAAGTGTTGACGAGTTTTGGCGCCAATTTCGAACGGTGCTGTCGTGTAGTTGTGCTCGATGCGCATTTCGTGTTTCGAGAACGCCTACACTATCTCTATTCCTTCCTCTCTTTGGGGTTTCGTCGAGTTATGTGCGATCATCTGTAATGATTAATAGTAATTTTAAATGTACCGTCCCTCCCTAAATTTGAGAGTAGCGCGAAAGCTAAAAGTGCGTCCAGTCGATCAAAGACTGATTCAAAGTCTGATATCGCGAACGAAAAACGAACCCGTGCGAAGATTTTCCGCGCACTATGCAAGCACATCTACGAACGACCCGACATGTGGCTTTAATTATAAGATAAAGTTATTATATTATTGTGCTTCTTCTTCATTGTCGATGCGTGTATTGTCTTATCTAGAATCGTTCCTTTTTGCCGATTTTCAAGTAACTGTTTTGAGGCACTGAAGGCCCGGTTTCAAGCACGCGACTTGTGTCCAGAGATCTTGGCAGAACTTTTAGGTCGACCAACCGGTCTATGGGGAAATGCATTCGTTTTCTAACAGGGCGCTATTTGGTCCCGCTAAGAAAAAGCTTTCGCTTTAATAATGAACAGCGACTCTGGTAGTCGCTGTTCATTTGGTCGATGAGCACATTTCGACCAACATGTGCTCATCTGGATATCCAATTACTTGCTGAACAGGCGTCAGTGCGTGCTTTTAAATGGGAAGTGTTCATCCTATGTTAACGTTACATCAGGCGTGCCCCAAGGCTCTGTCCTTGGGCCGCTCTTATTTCTTATTTTTGTAAAGGATATTTCTGTGGGTATTTCGTCGCGCATACGTTTATTTGCCGACGATTGTGTTTTGTATCGACAGGTTCGGAACGAAGGTGATGGTGCTTCTTTGCAGAACGATTTGGATTGTATTATACGGTGGTGCCAGAAGTGGCAAATGACGTTGAATCCTAAAAAGTGCGTTCACATGCGTGTTTCCAAAAAAAAAAGAAACCAATAGTAACGGCGTACACCATAGATACGCATACTGTTACTACCGAACCAACATGCAAATATCTTGGCGTTGTTTTGTCGCATGACTGCTCATGGAATGCCAATGTTGATCACGTTGTTGGTAAAGCGGCAAGGGCTCTAAACTTTATTCAGAGGAACCTAAAATGGGCACCCCAAACATTAAAAAATACAGCCTACCTCACATGTATTAGACCGATTTTGGAATACGCATGTCCTGTGTGGGACCCGATGCAGGCGAACTTGATTGACAAGCTCGAAAAAATACAGAACAGAGCTGCGCGGTTTGTTTTAGGGCGGTACAAGCGGAGAGACAGCTGCACTGCTATGAAAGCTGAATTGGGTTGGGAATTGCTTTCTTTTCGCAGGAAAAAACTGCGTTTGAAGTTTTTCTTTTCTGTCTTTAATGGGAAGACTGGAATTGACCATCATAACTATTTTAGTGAACCCAGTTACATATCTAGTCGACATGACCACCGACACAAAGTGAAAGAGTATCGTGCAAGAACAACCATGTTTTACAATTCCTTTTTTGTGATGACCATTAGAGATTGGAACCGGCTGCAAGACAAGCAAGTGTGCTGTATGAACGAAGAATTGTTTTATTCCAGACTGTAACCCCCCTGCTGTAACGCCTCTGTTGGCAAAGCGGGGCACTCACCGAATAAAGAATAAAGTGGGTCGTACCGGTTTGCCCGGTTTAGTAAAAATCAAGGCGGACTGTTTTCATCCTGAGCTGTGAAGCGGGTTGCCGTGGTAGGGGAAGATTTAGCGACTCTTACTAGACGCCAAAAGAACGTTTGGACTTTTTTTTTTTTTTTTTCGCCATGCCACTCGCCTGATTATCCTCAAGCTTGGTTCAAACATATCGCTTTATTATTTCAGTTTCAGAGGCCATGTTCTTCGCATGGTTTGTTTGCAGAAATAGGCTTAAAATTGAAACGTCTCGATTCAGGGAAAACTGAAAAAGCGCAGGTTAAAAAGGATATGGGGAATAGTTTAAGCTATCTGAAAGGAGATCGCTGCGATCGAGGAAATAAACCGTTCCAAACACTCGGCCTAAACTCTTTTTGAGGACGTCTTTCCTGGCAAAACTCCGTGAACTCTTTCGGATAGCGTTAAAGCGGCTAAACATTTCGAACGCCTATCTCTCGTGGCCTGTTAACTTAGCGTGTAGAACGAATTTAAAGAGCCGGCGATTTGACCCACTTTCGTGGCGATAATTCGTCCGGCCGGTGCTACTACTCATTACACCAACCGCGACATTCCCCTAGTACAGGCGTGCCTATTAACCGCAACACACGTTTCGCGACGCGTGTAATTTTGTCGGGAAAAACAAAAAAAGCTAGGTCAACTGGGGTAGTGCCTGAATATAGATGAAACTGCTCAGCGCTCGAGTGATCGAGTGAAAGTTACGAACCCCATGACTGCACTTGTTTTAATTAGGGGAATTGGGTGGGGTCGCTTTGCAGGAGCTGCTTTCATGCGGATTTTGCTAGCAATCGCGGAGCACGGAGGACGTGAACGGGCTTGAGTGCGTCGCCGCTGCCGTAGATGGATCGTTGTGTTCAGGTGTTCGTTCTACGCGTACAATGAACCTTCACTGCTGTCGTCAAGGGCACGCCGCGCCCTTGGTGGCTTCAGCGCCTGGTCGCACTGTGTCAGCGCACCTCGTTTGTGTCAGGAAAAGCGCCACTTCGCGACACGGTATACGTATGGGTGGTTTCCCTGCGTTGCTCATTGTAGACCGGAAACAGTTATTTTAACCACGGAGCAGTGTAGTGAATTTGACGAAAAATAAATGTTTGGGTGGCTCAAGGTGGACCATTTTGGTTGGGCCAATTTCGCGCAATGCGCTTTTGGTATGCGGAGGTAGTAAAATACTAAGCAATCGTGGTTATGAACTTAGCCATTCAAGACACTCCTCGGTATATACGACTTGCCTAGCACGGGTGACGTTGAACTTTTTTTTAAGTGTTCACTGTGCAAAAGGACGGCGACAACAGGAGAGGCGCACGACACAATGCATTTTTTTGTTGTTGTTGTCGTTTAGAACGTTTAGAATGCGTTACAAGCTCGCCGAAACGTGTACGTCTTTCCGAATCCATTCGTCGTGCGTTGGAGTTTACGGTTGCATTCGTGGCGGCCAGCCTTTCTGATGCGGCAACTTGCAGTTTGGGCTGCGACTACCCAAACCCTTGTTTTTACGGCCAAATGCCGCTGTCAATTATAGAAGACCCCGCGATTGACAGTAGCGCGTTGCACAGCCCTGCTTTATTATAAGTAATTGCGTAAGCAACTGGGCTAACTGCAGTTTTTTGGCGAAAAAAACGGGCTGTTTCGATCACTGACTCACGCACACACGCGCGCAAATGAATTAAAGGGCCTAACCTTTGATATGGTGGCGGAACCGAGGCTATTTCGTTTTCATTGGATTGCACACACGAAACAAAAGCCCGGGGTCTCCTTAGCACTTTTTTTACGAGTTGTAAATACGAAGGCACGAATATCTCGCGTTGTCGAAGGGCTTTGAAGTTTTGCCGCTTGAGACGTTCTGCTTTGCGATCGCCTCTGACGCTTTCGAATGGCTTCGATCTGTCTCCTCCGCGTTGCGCCGCCGCTCGTTCTGCTGCCCGTGGTATGGGAGCAGTGACGACGATGGTGAATTCTCCTGCTTGTTCTTCTTCTCCCTTCGTCTCTGCGCCACCGCGGCGGACGGTGGGAGAGACTGGGCAGTGGGCTCTGACCCTCGGGAGATATATGTGCTCGGTGTGTAAGGGCGCGGGTAGTGGCGTGAGCCGCCTCGAAAATTCCCTCGAAAAACGAGTGCCCTGGAGTCCAGACGATATAGAGGTGGGAAATGGAGTTTGATCGACGTACGCACCCGTAAGGCACTTCTGCTCCCTACGGAACTAATCACGGCGCCTTAGGTGGTTTGCGCTAAGATTTTTTTTTTTTTTTTCTGGGACAGCTGTCTGTAGATTATTAGGTGCGGAGTACCTTAGGACCGCACGATGTTCGTCCGCGTCCGTGCGCATAGCATTTACAATCGCAAAAAATCACACAGGCACCGGCAGCATTCGAGCCTGCGTCTGGTAGACCAGACAGAGGTAGCGTCAGTCGTCTTACCCATTCTACGACCGTAATTTAGTACCTGGGAGTCAAACGGCTTACTCCCTCGCCTGTAACGGTGCGGAGCACCTTTGGACCTCCCAATGTCCGCCCGCGTCCATCCGTGCGCACACCACCATCAAGCGAAATTCGATTTGAGCCGTGAGTTGCAGTTTCATTTAGGGACTAATCAAACTGCAACTCGCGGCTCAAATCGAATGACGGTCGGGGCGTAAATCGGATGATGTCACTCGGGGCGCAACAGGGACGTCATTTCGAGTCCCCGTACTCCGCACCCTCGCCATCATCCACGGAGTGGAGATGGTGGCATTTTTTATGCGGGTAATTACGTTTTCGTGGCGTGCGTCCGTCACCGTTTGTCTGCCGCCCGTGTCGCGGTGCGAGTGTGGCTGAACGCAGAACTGGAAAAAGAAATGCTCTTGGTAATTCGAAAGCTTTGGGGGATCGAGCCCAGACCTCTGCTTCTGAGACGGCAATCACGACAGCTTGCTTAAGAACCTTTCGGGCATTTTACTTTGTTAGATTGGGCCAAGAACTGTTCGCAACAAATCCGAGAAACTGACGGGGCACTGTACGAAACAATAGCACCGCGTAGCTCTGACACTCACACGAGTGTTCGCTGATAAGAAGTTATAATTGCTGGTTTTGTGTTCAAGTTATGTGACCTGTTATACGGCCTGGTTAAAGGGCCTATAGTTATAAGGACTGTCGTGGCTGTTGCTTGTAGAGTTTACTTGAGCGCGAAATTCCAACGTCAAAAATAGGTGTAGCTGTTTGCTGCAGACCCGCGAGCATCCACGCGTGACACGTCCGCTTGGGTGATCTTCCAAAAAGTTGGCCTTTGCTGGGAGTATATGGCTATTCTAGTTATTAGTTACTTTATGGCTCAAGTATTACCTTTGGAGGACCGTCATAATCGCACAGTCGTATGCGCCACGGCGTAGAATTTTCTGGGATATTATTCTTTTTGTGTGTGTGTGTGTGTGTGCGGTGGCGTGCTTTGCATGCCCTCATTCGTAAACTTTAATGGCTGCCGCGGAATAGAAAAGTTTCGCTTACGTTGAGGGCTGTGCGGAAATGTTTTGCGCAATACAAATATGAGTCACGATTTAACATAAAAGGAATACTAAATCTGGCATAGTAGAGCTCCGCAGGGAAGGTGTACTGCTGGCACGGCATGACCCGATTGTGACCTGCACAAAGCCAAGCGCATGACGCCGGCGCAACGTAAAACGGCTCGTCTAAACTCTCGGTTACCTAATATGATAGGCAGGGGACTGAAGCTTGACGGTGGAGTAGTTGCCTCTGCGTCTTCTTCGGAGGAGGTGAAGAAGGAGGAGGAGGAATAACTTTATTCATCCACCACTCCATTCACCGCTGAAAAGTTCTTGTCCCCCGTCTCCCCCAGCCTTGGGACTCAGCAGCAGCCAAGGCTTGACCGATGTTCTCTCTCTGCAGGCTCATTGAGGTGGGTTGAGGGGGCTCGGGGGATTTCAGCGCGGACGCCTCACTGCCCGATGCAGCATGACTGCCGTCCTCGGTAATCGAGCGGGTTGGGGAGGTGCGTTACACAGACAGGAAGAGGCATACGACGTCGCGAGCGGGAAACGGTCAACACTATGCTTGTCCAATAGCATAGAACCGTAGCCCTCCCAAGTTTCATTCAGCTAATTAGCTACGGAGTATGCTCAATCGAGTATTCAAAACAAACGTGTTTTGTCTTGTCCACTCTGGCTGGCACTGCGCCCAGCTTCGCTGGTCATCCTTCTTCACAGAGGGGAAGGGCACTGCTTTTTTTAGTTTATCGGGAATTGCCAAGGTGCAGGGTCTTTATTTTTTTCATAACGTGTTTCTTTTATGCGAATTTCGTTAGTTATTTACGCTTCTATTGGGGGGCGGCACGTGGTAGAGAGAGAGAGAGAGAGAGAGAGAGAGAGAGAGAGAGAGAGAGAGAGAGAGAGAGAGAGAGAGAGAGAGAGAGAGAGAGAGAGAGAGAGAGAGAGAGAGAGAGAGAGAACGATCTTTAATGAAGTCTGGCGATGTTAGCCGGGCGATGTTAGCCCAACTTGCTACGCCAGTTGATGACGTGATGAAGATGATGGCGATGATGTTCAAGGACTTGATGCGCACAGAGACGGCGAGCTATTCACAGCGACTGGTCTAGACCTGTGTGTTGCAGGTGCTCTATCAGGGCCCATGGTCCTGGCTTTGGGACATGCAGCTAAATGACGTTTTAGGTATACCTTTCCTCTCGACCTCTGCAGCCCTAAGAGATCTGTGCCCTTGTTGCGGTATTTACCGAGCGCCTGGCAGTAACTCAATTCAACACCGTGCGACAATTTACAGCACTTTTTATACGACGGCAATGTAGGGAAGCGGTGTGTCTGTGGTTGCTACCTCTCGCCAGCATGCATCTTCGCCCGACGAGCTGGGCTTAAAGGAAACTGAGGAAGCCTTTAAAAAAAGAAAAGAAAGATAAAACACCGTCTCAGATTAGTGGAGTTGTACCGCGCAATACATTTTTGTAAATCTTCTTTTATTTCATCTCGAGCGGGTGAGATACGTAGGAGGAAACCAAGTCTGAGATCTCTCGGGGCGCACTCGCACACACACACGCCATCGGGAGACGCGTGTTCTTTTTTTCTTTATTTGGCGCGCTCCGAAAACGAGATTAGGCGTTTTGCGGCGCAATGGCGGAGTTGTACAGTCCGCGGTATTTCCTCGTGGCCGAGCTCGTCGTCTGTGGTCGTGTCGGCGGGGTCGCAGCTAGCCGACGCGCCAACATATATATCCTCCTCACGCGCCTCTACTTGTGCGTCTTTTATTTCATTTCATTCCCGCTCGCCCCGTCTTTTCTTCCTTCCTCGTTAATTCTTTCCTCTCGTTCTCCCGTTACCCGATTCTCCGTGCCCTCCCCACCACGCGTGTCTGCCTTTAGAAATGGGCCTTCATATTTCTTTCCTAAATGGGACTCGAGGCTGTATCCAATCCGAGCTCTTCTTCTCTCTTTTTATTTCTTTAAATTCTTCGCCCCGCTTAATTCTTTCTTTTGATTCTGGTCAGAGGAGGAGGAGGAGGCTGCATTTCCTGCTCTGCGCTGCCGCCGCCGCTTCTTCTTCGCTAATATCTACGCGCGAGCTGTCGGTCCGGTTTTGGGAGAGATTAGTAGTTGGCTGCTGCGCGTATATATATATCGCGATGAACGTGGAGTTGAGAAATGCGTTGCACTCGGACGGTCTGCCTCGGTGCATGCGAGCCATTCCGTTTCTCTTTTTCTGTATATATTTTTTTTCGTTAAATCCCGAGTCATCGTGTTTCTTCGCCGGCCGCTAGAAGACACTTCCGGTATAGGAGCGTGGGCAACCTGTCGCACCGTTGGTCCACTGCGTGAGACATAACGTCGGATCGTAACGCTGACGCTGCCACGGCACTAGCGTGTGTTTTGTTATACTTGTTTGCCTAGGAGCGACGCCTCCTCGCATAGTTGGATTATTTCTCTCTCCTCACTTAACTTTCTTGCTTTTTTTAAGTGCGAATGCACTTCTTAAGCGACCCTGAACCTGCGTCCACCGGCGATGTCCGCGCTCGTGCGAATGCTCGTGCCTGGCCGCTGACATGGCACATACCCAGATTGGCCAGGAATCTCCTCGTCTTCCTTGGCAACGGGGGGAGATGGGCGCGCGCTGCCTGGCCGCTGACATGGCACATACCCACGTGGGGGATTGGCCAGGAATCGGGCGTGAGAAGGGCTAATGCACCCGCTTAAAGGAGTACTGACACGAAATTTCAAAGCTGAGATCCGCTCTAGCAATCAAGTACAACGACAACACAAATAGGTGTCTGTGAATAAATGCATCTTTCTTTCTTTGTAGTTGTGTGTGTGTGTGATCTCTCTTTCGCGAACATTACCGAACCGCGCAAATTCAACTCGTGCATTCGCACTTTCACATTCTTCCCCTCGGAGAAATGCGGGGAATTTTTTTTTTGGGGGGGGGGGGGATGGGGGGGGGGGGCACACTAATTTGCAGTTTCGTCAGCCTGCTTACCGAGAGCTTATGGTGAAATGTGGAGGTCCGTGGCGCTTCAACGCCTACATTGGGCATTTATGTGTGGGGTGTAAGATAGGAGGGAGGCAGAAGAAATGTTTGTTGACAAGCAGATAGATCAGCCGGTGAAGCGAACATCCGGCTGGCTGTGCGCTGTCGTTTTCATTGAAATGTTCTTGTTCCACGGAGGTTGACTTCTGTTTTGTGTGGCTTGATAGCTTGTGCCACGTTGATTGATTGCCCGGTACATGTTCCCGGCGTGCCCCTCAACGGCGCGATCGCACGCACACGCACACGCACACACGCACGCACGCACAAAACGATTATGAGGAAACCGCTTTTTGGGCATGTGTCATGGCTCACGAGAGTTTCTTGCTGACGTCGCTTCTTGGATCGTCCAGTGTTTTGCCGCTGTTGCCGGCATCGATGGGGTGACTCGAAATACTGAAGGTGTCGGAATCAAATCCCCTACCAGCAGCAAGCGTTGCGCATATTGTGCGCATGTATTCTGAACGTCTTACTGTTGAGAAAAACAGCAAGTCTGACTGGGACAGCACCGCGTCGACGACAGCCGGATCGTAATATTGGGTCAGCTGGCGTCCCTATCGCCAATTTTTCTCGGTTTTGGGCCGGGCTGAGTCGTCAGGACTGACGTCGCTGAAGAAAAATAAACTTGATTTTCCCCAAGGAGAGTCCGGACCGCCGGTCATCAGTCAGTCGCCTTTTCTTTTTTTGACTGTGCGTGGTTGTGCGCACCGAGGGAAAGCGTCACGTGATACTACCGCCTTGTGTAGCCCCCACAGCGACCGTGCGATTGGTGTGGTATACGCGGGAACGTTCGCTTGTGTCGTCGTTATCGGTAGTTTTAAGGGCGAAGCCCCTTGCCGGGGCTGTTGCGTCTCGTGACGTCGTCGTTGTCGTAATAATCGTCGTCGTAATCGTCTTCTCATGTAGTCACGGTACTTAAACACCGGGAAATTGGTTTTCTGCTCGCGCTAGAGAACTTCGTGCTTCGAAGACAAGACTTTTACAGCAAAGCTGTATACCTCTGGCCCCCAACGGTTTCGTCTCCATTGGCAGAAACGCCATGGCGCCAAGAATACACTTATACACTGCATGCTTCGCAACCTCACCAGGTTTGAGGCTAATGGAGATGGCCCGGGAATTTTTTTTCCTGTGTCATGTTTTGTATGAGACGCTGCGGGGTGACCTCGACATGCTGTTCGGTTATTGATGTCGAACACTCTCGTCCTGGATAGTCCTGCCGGTATTAGAGATTGACAAAGGAGAAGGAACGGTTTCTCATGGAAGTCATGGAGGTCTAAGCAGCGCAGCCCTACCATGTCACACGTGCGAGAAAGCGTCGTTGGCAGCCCCCTTTTCCCTCCTTTTTTGATAAAGGCGAAAAACAAAGACGCCCGTGCGTCGATATTTCGGCGCCAGTTAAATATGGTCTAAATTAACCCGTAGCACTCCGCATTTATGGCGCGCTTCGGAGCCTCTTGGCGCAGCTTGGGCGCGTAACCCCCTTTCTTTCCCCGCGCTTTACTTACTACCTATTGTTGTTTTCGACACCGCCAAGAAAGCGTCCGTTTCCCCTCCATTTCATTTGGGCCCATTCGGCGTGCTGGGAAACGCCCAAGAACGAAGCGCGGCCGTGATCATCATTAGCGGTGTGGAGGCGCTCGCGCGTGCGCGTATAACCCCCTCTGTTGTCCGCTTTCTTTTCAGCGCCTTTTCATTCACGCACGGCCGTCTGTTTGTGTACGGCGTGGACTCGAGTGGGTGGCGATTGTTGTCGAGTCGCTGTGCTCATTCTATGGGCGACGCTCACTGGAACGACTTCGTGCGTGTGGTGTTGTCACCTTTCGCGCGCGGCTGAGCGCGGCGACGTAAGAGCCGTTAAAAACGCGGAGAAAAATGACGGATATTGAAAACGAACCGAGAGGGTGAGAGATTAGAGAATAAAAATCCTCTCGTCTTTCCGACACGCATCTAAGGCGGCTGTTCGTTGTTTTTACTTCTGGTACCTTTCTGTATACAAAAATATTATTGACCCTGAAACATGCGTTTTCGCCCGGCGCCGACAATCTAACGAAGGAAAGGGTTCATGTTTGGAGAACCGCTGCATACTATTTTCTTCTTTCTAGCAAATGAAAGGAGGAAGGGTGGAATGGGGGAGGTAGGCAGTTCTTCGGCAACGCGCGGGCAGGCGTTGTGAACACGTAGACTGCTTACACATTCGTCCGCATGCAGAAGTGCGCCGCCGTATTTATTTATTCACGCGCTGGGCCGCCAAGTATGTTTCCCCTAGTGTCACTAAATAAACGCTCGCGCTAACTGAGCTAGAAGTAAACGCGGCCCCACAGTTAACGAACGCCGCCCGTCAATGCTGGCGGCAGTTTGGTTCCTTTGAGCTGCAAACACTGACAAAGCAACAAAATGGCTGCCACGATACACCCGCGAAGCTTATTTAGTGGTCCTGGTTCCCCGAATTGTTGCCTGAATTGTCGCAGGCCCGGTTTGAGGGTTTGAGCTTGCGCAGTTTTTGAAGCGACAGGTGGCGACGAATGTCCGGATAGGCTCTTGTCGACCGTCTTTGCCCGGTTCCTGTGTTGCTTCATCATTTGGGATATTCTGAAGCGCAACGTGTTCGGAATACTATTTCCCTTCTAAGCATAGGCTGGAATCGGTGGTTGGATTTCAGTTGTCCTTGTTTTTTAATTTCCCGTCCAAAGGCATGCCACAAAGGCACACCGCGATGGTCGGCTGATAAGCAAGTGTTGGATACAACTCACCATCGAAAAGTCGACAAAAGAAAATCGCGGTTAGTTCTTTTCTGTTCACCCAGCTGGCCAACAGTGTTGCTGTGCTTTTTTTTGAGGGCTTTCGGGGTACCTGCGTATAGCTCCCACTTTTTTGCTAAGTGGCGCAGAGTGCAAGATTATTGGCCAATTCCACTATGACCCCGTGCGTACACGCCTATTCCTTTTGGCACAGTCGAAAGGGCTGCGATTCCAGTGACGAGAGTGCTTTGTCTCTCGTACATCCGTTGCAGAGCCGCACGGCGTAGCTAACCACGGCATGCTTGTCGGGACTGCCCGTACGTCGAAAGGATTCGCGTCCGCGAGGGCTCGTAGTTCAACGAGCGCAAATCGAGTTACGCAGACGACCGGGAAAAGGAAAATGGCGGACAGCGGTAGTAGCGGCGGCGGTCGTCTGTCGGTCGAGCCGCGATCGCCTGCTGTCGTTCTCCCACGCTCGACTCATTTTGTGTCGTCTGCCGTACTGCGGTGGCTGCGCGTTCCTGCGTGCCCGCTCTTCCGTTGTTATTTCTGTCCGGCCGCAGCAGGTCGCCGCGACGGGCTTTCGGAGTTGATGGCCGGTCGTACAGTCGGATCGTGGGAAGAGTAGGGTATGGGCACTTCTGTGGCGCGACGTCACAAAAATGTGGTGGCGCTGCTTACAGCGTCCGAAGCAGGTGGACACATGGCCATCGCTTGGAACGCATTGGGCGAAGTCTCTATGCCCGGCCGCTATCGCGGGTGAGAAGGGTTTTCACGACACACTCACTGCACCAGAGCGTAATGGCGTGGAGACCCTGACAGTGTCTGCTGCATAACCAGGTTCATGAGAGAGAGAGAGAGAGAGAGAGATGGTATGTTTGCTCTGCATGACTAACAAGGCGGCCGACAGCTGCACACGATGTGGTTTACGAGTGGCGAACGTTTGCAGGCGGATGCGGCAACGTTTACTCGCGTACATAAGTGCGTCAGGGAACCGACCAGAGACTTTACGGTTCGCTCGTAGGTGTTGGAGGAGCATGTGCGCCGTCAGCGTACGCACCCAAGCCACGTATGCACCCGGCGTAAAAGTTGGTCGGTCTGCTTGTTTATGGGAGGTTTTTTTTTTTTTTCCTATCCGGTTTCTTTCCCCCTCCACAGACACCTGTTCTACACCGCTTTGACCTGTTCAGGTGAGAGGATGACAGCAACACGTAGCGGAGGAGGTTAGCATGGTTCTCCATTAGCTGTTTACGCAGCCGAACTTCCACCTCGGGTCTCCTTTCACCCGCTAGCCGACGGAAGAAATAACCGTTGCTGTGCGCTTCGTCTCCGCGGGCTGTAGAGTAGAGATCTGCAGGGATCCGGTGTCTAGCTTTACGCCTATCACGTGCGCTCCTTATACGTTGTCACAGGAAAAAAAAAAAAAAAATGGGTGGCTGCGGTTTACGTCACTACTTGATATCTCTTGCATACGCCGAATTCGCTGCAAGCGGACCGCCGGTATAGGTGCAGTAGCAGGCTGCTGGCAGCTGTAGCCTGCCTCCGGCTCATTCGCTCGCCCGCAGAACTACCGACGTCACTAGGTGACGTGAAGTTGAGGCGTTGATTGATTGTAGGGTTTAACACGCCGACGCAGCGCAGGCGATGAGGCGTGCCGTGGTGGAGGGCTCCGGATTAATTTCGACCACCAGGGAATCTTTAACGTGCGCCGAAACCTCCTACACACGGGCGTTTTCGCTTTTCGCCTCCATCAGAAAAGCGGACGCCGCTGCTGGGAATCGAACCGGCGACCTCGTGCTCGGCAGCACAACGCCTTAGCCAGTGAGCCACCGCGGCGGGTGTAGTTGAGGCGTGCATGGCTCGCCGTTTAAAAGTGGCTCACCACCTGCCCCTACCGACGCTAGTCTCGGCGGGTGCTCCCCGCACAGCTTGGGCGCGTGGCATAACCGAGTCCGCTGCCAGTGCGGCCGGCAGAAGATGAGGGATTGGTAGGGACGCGTAGTTAGAGGGACGGCAGGACGATACTGGTGCGAAACTAAAGGAGCGACGGGCACTCAATGACCTTTAAAGGGCTAGCCTAGGTACCGTCGGCATTGCCGACGGTGCTTAGGCTAGCCCTTGCCGCATTGCCGACTTCCATTGCCGACTTCCAGCCCTTGCCGCATTGCCGACTAGGCTAGCCCTTGCCGACACCGCATTGCCGACTTCCGAGTCCGGCGCAAGCCTTGGGTTCGCACTGGAGAGGAACCAGAATCTCACGAATTCTTAAAGGATCCACTAATGTAATTAATTTCATTTTTTAGTATATCACTGAAAAATAAACCGCCCCTCCCCCTTCACTTCCTGCTAAAAATGATTCTATCCTATATATCAGCTTCTTCTATTAATTTCTTGCAGTCTCCTATGCAGTCTACCTTTCGAAAATGAAAAAGACCTCTATGTAGACTTAATTCGGCCATGGTCGTCGGTAGTGTCACACACCTCGAAATAGCCCAGCCCGTCGAGCATACCTCGGCTCTCTCCGCGAAATCCTTTCTGTCTTCGCAGCGCGAGTACTGCGCGTATCCGTCATGGCAAGGCCGACTCATTCCTTCGGCGCGTGCAAAATTGCTTTGGTCTCTCGCTCTTTTTATTTTATTTTTCGCCGGCACGGAGGACGCGTGTACGCGAGTGGCTTTCAGCTGTGCGCAATTGAATCATTCCTCTTGTCCGCCGCTGGCAGCTTCGCGTGTGGCACACAGCGACAACGAGATTGCCGAGCCCGCGAGCACGCAGACGGCGCGTAACTAATTGCTCGACGTGTCGGGGCTACAGTCTTGTCCAAGTCCCTCCTCTTCTTCCAAGAGGATGAGCGCGAGAAAGAAAGGAAGGAATCGCGCTTTCTCGTCTGTGTGCGAGGCATTGTCTGGTGGCGGGCCTTCGCTGAACACACTGGCGGCGCAGTAAAGCGGCGCCCCGCGTCGTCATCCGTCATCGGCCGCCGCCGCCGCCGCCGTCCGACGAGAGAACGCCTGCATCCTCCTCCTCGTCCCACGAAGCATGCAGCCTTCGACTGTGCTACGTGGGCGGCTCGCTCATGTATGGGTGCGACGATCTGTCGGCGGCGGTGTTCTTGTCGTCCCGGGCTTTTCAGGACTTGTCGGTGTGCTTACTCTGACGTGCAGTGCTGGATGGAGGCTTACCACAGCACCGCTGGTGTGCCGCAGGGAGGCATACTTGTACCTCTGCTTTTCCAGTCTTTTTTTTACTTTTTTTTTTTACATCCATTGAGCTGTTGTGCGCTTCTCTCTTGACGTCTGCTCTTTTTTTCCCCGTGCGTTGTTGCTGTTCCAATAGGGACTGTCCGCAAGGGCGAATTCCGGCCCTTTAAGGTGACGTCGGGGGTTCGAATCCCCGCCGTAGCAGCTGTGTTTCTGATGGAAGAGGACAAAAACTGCCGCGCGGGCAACCTTTGGCGCGGGGTAAAGAATCCCAGGTTGTTTAGAGCCCTCGCGTTATGAAGCCGGCGTCTATCCGATTGCTCCATTTCAGCATGGTCGAAGTGGGTTGGAGAACTCAGACGACAACCAAAGAATCCGTCACGAGAAAGCTTCGAGTTCAACTATCGTCGTCGTTAGACAGAGGGGTGCAAGATCTCTTTTTTTTTTCTTTTTCTTTGCGACGCAGAGGGTAAGCTTCCACCATAATCGACGAGTTCTGCCTTGCGTGATAGGGTAAATGTGACAGACGATAACAGCGCTTAAACGGGACGCAAGAAAGATTGACAAGACAAGACAAGACAGCGCCTTGTCTTGTCAATCTTTCTTGCGTCCCGTTTAAGCGCTGTTATTGTCTGTCAAGTATGTACCAACAAGCCAGCACCACCACGCTTTTTCAGGGTATATGTATCGCGCAATAGTTCATTTTTGCAGCATATCGCCAGCCGTACGTTGTGCGTATTGAATATGCCGGTTACTTATAAAAAAGAAGACCTGCGGGATGGTCTTTCGGTAGATCAAGAATAATGCGAAGGGCTCTTTTTTTGACAGGGAGGAATTTTCTGTAAACACGTGTTTGTCGTTGTAACTCCAAACAAACAGGCAGTAATTTAGATGTGGCATGAACAACGCTTTGAATAAAATAAGCTTGATTTTATGCGAGAAAAAATAACGAAAATGACTGAGTAATCCAACATAATGCACTCAGCGGCGCTTGTTTGCTGCAAAGCCATTAGGGTACTAAATAAACAAATAAATATAAATAAATAAATATGTGTGGTCCAACAGTCCGCTGGCTGGAAATGCGCACTGCGGTGCCTCTTCTGCTTCGTGTTGGTTGAAAACCTGCTTGCAGGCATTTATTAACCCTAAGAGAAAACGCTATTCTTCCTAGTATAGCAAAGTTGGCGTGCTACAAAACGGCGCTTCATTTGTCTTCAGCTGTACTGCCTTTCCGTTGACTCACCGGGCGCGCTCCTTCCCATTGACAAAAAGTGCATTCACGTCGACATCGTAGAGTATTGTTTCGATTGTTCGCGGTAGGCAATTGCTTGGGACGGAGCGTGCGTGGTATCTGTGCGACTCTGAATCTGAGGTGACAGCCACCGTGCCCTCTTGTAAACCTTTTACAAGAACATTGTCTTTTAGGTATTGTGGAAGCGCGTTCACATAGCCGTGTCAGAGTTGCGGTGTCCTGCGGCACAATCAGTGTACAGTCACCTCCGAAAGTAACGAGGCCATTTAAGCGAATTTGTCCGCCACGTGGAGTCTGGATACTTCCTATGCGAGGTTACGACGGTGCTTTGGAGTAGTAAATGCACTCTATGGCTTACCCGAAAAGCCGCTTTGAAGGGAGTAACGCCTATTGCATTTTCTGTGGGCGGAGTCCGTACCTCGCATTCCAAATGCCCTACGCTGTTGTTCGAAAAGGCCTGCGCGTAGTGCGCCGTCGCTGCAAGCTTGCGCAAAGCCGCGCATGCTTATGTCACGGCGAGGGGGCATGACCCTGTACAGTAGGGGCGCGTGCTTCTCTCCCGTGACGTCACACCGCTGGCTGAAGCTAAGCCTTGGCGGGCAGCAGAGTAGTTAAGAGGCGCTTGGCTACGGCTGGATGAGTTCGAGCCGGCCGCCGTTTCCGTCTTCCCGCTGGCGTCATGTCTCGGCTGCCTGCGGACGCGGGCTTCGCCACCTCGCACCGGAGCTTTGCCGGAACGTCGAGGGTGGGGGGGGACGCACTGCTGCCGAATGTTGCTCTTCTAGTAACGCTGCTGCTGCTGGCAGTAAAAAAAGCACTCAAGCGTTTCGACGCTTTAAAGAAGGCTGTGCAACTGGCGCCGCTCCTCTGTGGAGGATTACAGCGCAAAAAGGAAGAAAACTCGCAAAGGGCGCTTTGAAAATAGTACGAGTTAAAAGTCGGACTGAATAGCAAAACCATTGAAACTCACTAACGTTTCTACGAGTGGACTTGCCTTCCACCCACTTGCCGAAAAAGTGGCAAACTTCGTTGTTACTGGTTTGTGTGTGGTGGGTGCGACTTTTCACTGGTGGCCGTTAGGAACGCTGCTTTCGCTGGTATCGAACAAGTGTTGTATTGAAAGTCGATCTACTGTCCGGGGGTGGTTTTGTTACGCACATTTGCATTTACTTTAACTGAGTATGCACCCAGTGTGAACATATGCTATGCAAGGAAACGGCTGCTCTTGGGGCAACGCTATCGCAGCTGCATAATCAGGTATTACGCGGTGGCCAATAATACCCCATTCGTTGCTACATTATTTTTTATACGTAAACTCTCCGAACGCGAGTGTCTTCCGCCGACGTTTGGCCGTTGTCAGCACGCTTGATCTTCTTGCATGCCGGGTGTCTTCAGAGGCCGTCGTGTATGTCCGCATCGCTGGGGGCTCAGTCTCGGCTTTCACAACACGGCCGAAGAACTTATCGAGGCCCCACCTCGCAAGCCACAAACTGCGATTAGGCTTGTCCACTGCGGGCGACTACTGTTGGCAACGTATAAATGGCAGGCTCAGGGGCGACAGCAAACACAGGCGCTTCCACCAGAACTCAGGAAGAATGTCTACGTCGCCAACCTCCCCAAAAATATGCACCCAGACCATCATGAGGGGAGGAGAAAAGCCAGAGCAGCGGCCCTCGACAAGCGGTATTCCAAAGACTCCACAGCAGTGTTCACTCATGCCGCCCTATACCAGCGGTACCGAGAATCAGCGGTTCCAGTGGTCACCTCAAGGGATCAACCACTCACTGGTCTCACAATCAAGACCGGCTCCATCCAGGAAGCGGAAGAAGTGGCGATTGCCTTGGCCATAACAGAAACCACCGCGATTACGATAATCACCGATTGTCAAGCGGCATGCAGAAGCTACGCGGCTGGAGCAGTTTCTCCAACAGCACTGCGCCTCCTGAGCAGAACCCCTCCCTCTCGCATGGTCAGAATTGTCTGGACACCTGCCCACTCCGATCTCCTGGACAACGACACAGCCCATGCATTGGCCCGCGCTCTCACCAACCGGGCCCCAGAGGAGGAGCACCGTCCAACGCCAATTGAGACCTTCCAGGAAACATCCCAATATTATAGATTAGGTAGAAGGACCTTTCCCCCCGCCCAACGCAGTTTGTCTAAAATGCAGGAAAACACATACGACGAATTCAAACAAACACGTTTCCAAACACAGTACGACTAAATAATCTATCTCCCACACAATACTCCCCGGAGTGTACGTTTTGCGGCCATGATCAGGCTCACACTATCTCATCGTCTGGGAGTTCGACCCAAACCCCGACCTTCCCCACATTCCCAACCCTTCCCGTGAGCAGTGGGGGAGCATGTTATCCAGCTCGAGCCTCGACGACCAGATTATCTTGGTTGACCGAGCGGACAGAGCCAGGATTGCCCATGGTCTTCCGGACTAGGAAGCCACCCCGCAATTTATTTTTGCTCATTAAAGTTCCTACTTCTTCCCTGGGTGGGCCGGCGGTGTGTAAACGCAGAAGTCGTCCGAGACTCGTGCCCTCCCGCAAGGCCTGCGAGGCTGACGGGCAAATAGTAACCCGCGCTACAGTCGGCATACCCTGTGATTCTGTCGGCGCGAATCAGCGTCAAAACGCGCGCGCGCGCGCCATCATCGACCTGTCGGCGCGTTCCCTACCGGACACACGCGCGTTTCACGCATCACCTGTCGTCGACGTCTGCCTCTGTGCAGTCATCGAGTCAGTCGTACGTAGTACGCGGGGTGTAGAAGTATTCCCTTTGTGTTCGTGCATTACAAGGCGTGTAGGCAGCTGAAGCCTCGCTCTCTGCCTGGGCGCGATTGACAGTGCGCCAGCGGCTATGGACGTAGCACCTGAAAGGATTGCGTTTCGCACTCTCCCGGGGCTGTCTGTCTCGGATGCCCTTTTGCGAGCTCGGCGGTGTCTTGAAAACTGAAACAGCAGCGCGCGCAGTGAGCGGCTATATCGGGGCCACGGTCGACCGCTCGCTCCGCCCGACACATTGCTTTGGAAGCTCGGTAGCAGTGAAGGTAGGTAGGGAGGGGGTTAAAAGGAACGATTCGAGATTTGAACCTCCTCTCCCTCGGTCTCTCTCGTCCCTTCGATGCATACCTCCATGAGCCGTGTGTCCTCGTCGGAGTGGCCTCCTGCCTGGTCGAGGCACCGCTCCAACTTCTCGCTTTTACGACTGGAGTAAGCGGCACCGATTGACTTTCGATTTCCGAGCTGGGTTTGTTGCTTCGCTTTCTTTCTTTTTTTTTTTTTTACTTTTGGGCTTAAACAAAATGCCGCGTTTTTTTTTTTTTTTTTTGAGATTCTGGCGCTCACTTTTAGCTGGTTCAGCTACTTGAATGTGTACCTGGCTTGGGTCAGTGGCAATTCGGGGGGAGGGGGGGAGGCGATCGCCCCCCCCCCCCCAAAAAAAAAGAAAATGAGAGGTCTTCAGCTTCTTTTCTTTTTTTTTCTTTTTTTTTCTTTTTTTTTTTTTAAGCATCCCACGTGTGCGAGGTCGCAAACTTGTTGCGACCGTCAGAAATGTGGGCTCGAGCCAGCCGTTGCACCGCCTAAGGGGCGCCAAAAACGACTGTGCAAGCGGGTTACTCCGCATACGCGCACACTCCGGTACGGTTATCACCTCCTCCGCAGAACTGGTGCGAGGAGGGGAGCGGTTTTTAATCGCATCCCGCACCCCCCAATAAAATTCGCCCCCCCCCCCCCCCAAAAAAAAAAAAAAAAAAACTATCTCTGGGGCCGCTACTGGCGGGGGTAGGGATGTAGGGGCGTTGGGGTTCGTTGGCGTGTGTGCGAGAGGTCAGGAGCTCACTTCAAGGCCTATTTTTTCATTTTTCGTTCGCAATTGTAATTGGACTTGAGAAATAAGTCTTTCCCCTTGGTACTCTCGCTGTACGTAAAAAAAGATGGGCGTTGGGGCAAGGGCGGAATTCTTTTCGTTTGGAGCTTAACGAGTCGCGCAGACGGAGTTCAACAGCGCGTGGACGGAGGGATAGCGAGTCGCCACGTTATCGCAAGAATGTTGGTTGGCATATTTCCGTGCAATGCGACTAGGTAGTGCTGGGAAGCGTCACACGGGTTCTGGTTAGGAGGAGCGTGATGTCCTGTTCCTGTTTACGGGGCATTTGTGATTCCTTTTCTCTTCGGGGGCGTTTGATCCCACCTCACACTGCTTTCTCGAGGAGGAGGAGGAGGAGGAGGAGGAGGAACAGAGCGGGGGTGGAGACGGAGGGGATTAGAAGCGTCGTCTTTGCTAAGGAATGCGTCGTGTATAGCGAGGCTGTGGGAACCGCTTTCGGTGCGCCAGCTCTTCAGGCGGGTGAGGGCGAAAGCCTTCGCGAGGTATTTGCTCCCGTAATTCCCCGTCCATTGTTTACTCGGCCGCTGCCACTTATCGACGAGTCTTTGTTTCGCGGCCGAACGATTTGCCGATGCGAAGAGTTTGCAGAGGGCCCGAGGCCAGTTTGCGACGTGAGTAACGCGGCGTGTCTTTACGCTGGGCGAGGACGTCATTTTAGTGCCCGTAGTTCGATTTTTAGGGGCGAACCACCTTAGGACCTCGCTTTGTCCGGGGCTTGGCGTCTGTGTACACACTGTTGCGCATGCGCGAGGAGCGTTTGATTGGATTGGATTGGAATAGATTGGATTGGATTGAATTGTGTACAGTGTTGCGCATGCGCGAGGAGCATTGGATTGGATTGGAATAGATTGGATTGGATTGAATTTTGTAGTGTTGCGCATGCGCGAGGAGCATTGGATTGGATTGAAATGGATTGGATTGGATGAAATTGAATTGTATCGGATTGAATTGGCATTGTGTATACTGTACTCACGCGTTGTCACTCATTTACATGCGCGAGTGGGCAATGCCATGGGTGATTTACGGAAAGAAAGATACCCAGTGCTCGTCATGGTTCAGTTCGTGGAGATGCGTGAATTTCTTTTTAACGGTGGGGAGGGGGGGGGGGGTGTGATTGTACTCTATTTTTAATCCGAGGCGGCAAAAACTGGGAACATTTACGGAGACACTAAACCGTCCGCATCGCCGTTGTGTTTTCATCGATCGCCTTTTATACTTTTCTCGAAGAACCGTAGTGCTCTACAAGCGTAGATCGCTGGACAAGTTCGTGCCGTGGCCTAACGGAAGTATAGCGCGAAAACACCGGACCCGCTTCCATTAGAGAGCGACCGCGGGCTTACGTGCGTCGTAAATAGTTTAGTTTCACGTGCGTACAGAGTTCATGTAGGCAAACGTGCACGCGCTCTCCGCCCATACCTGCGCGTTACTCCTAGCGCCATCTACGAACTGACACAGACACTGCTGTAACCGACGAGCCCGTTGCTATGACGACGACGAACGCTACTTCTTCAGGCTTAACAGCTGAAAAATCGCCCTTCTATCTCAAACAAAATCTGTTTTCCAATTAAAATTTTTGGTGAGGGTCAGATTGGGAGAACACTATATTGCAACAGTAGGGATTACGACGAAGCGGTTATCGCCGCGAAGCGGGAGCGCAGGGCGCCGCCATGTTGGTCAACTCAACGTACGGAAGCCACGTAAAGACCGCAACGTAAAAATTCAAATCTCACGTACGCCCGTAAAACTCACGGCGACCCTTGGCGTTCTGAGCATGCGCGCAAACAAAACGCCTCGTTGGACGTCAAGGCTAATTCTGCAAGGCAGCGGCGTAGACATGCCCCGGGAACAGAACGAACGAGGCGAGCGGAAGCTTTAAGACGCGTTATTTATCCGGCTGGTTGTGCCTTATTTCTTTGTCCTCACACGCATCCAGAAAATAAGAAGAAATGGCTCTCGTCTTTCAACTTTAAAGAAAGTTACTTAATTGATAGCACCGTCATTTTCTCTTTTTTTTCGCTCCCTGTACGGGCTTTTTCTGCTGCAAGCCGCCGCCGTAATGACCACCTGTCCCAGCTTTTATACCCTTTTAGTACCAATTGCATGCATGCAAGACATCGCTTTAAGGCCTGGACGTTAAATGCTGTCTTTAGTTGTTGGTTGCTGTCAGAACGTCAAATGGAAACGAGAAGACGGAATGGTCTGCGTAGATTGCTTATCAGCAATGAATGCAGCATTCGTGTATTTCAGAGAGAGAGAGAGAGAGAGAGGGGGGGGGAGGGAGAGAGGGAGAGAGGGAGAGGGGGGGGGGGGTCCATTCTGTGCAGCTTTGGCCTGGCCGGTGACCCGTCGTGTTCTTGCAAGGCCCACTTTCAAGGGCAGTGAAAGGACGCGCCACAGCATATGGACCGCTGGTCAGATGCCGGCGCGCCTATTTATGCATGCTCGCCGACGGATAAGCTGCCTATTTCCGACGCGGCGGGTATAATACGTGCATGCTGCGCGCGGACTGTGTGTGTGTGGTCCGTCAGCTGTTTCCCGACCCCCGCCTGCATGCTCGGTGTGCTGGGCCCGTCGACGGCTGCGTCGGCGCCGGCGAGTCGCGAAGCCGGAGACGGACGGACTCGTTGTGGGCCGAGCTGTCGCAATTCCCCCGACGCGCGGTGCAAGGACCTCAGAAGCCCCCAAGGCTGACGCGACGACGAAAGCCTTTCGTCCGCCGGCCTGAAGGGAACTGATCCCGTCCGCCGTGATGGCGTAATTCCTCAGTTCTAGGCAAAACAGCTCAAAAAAAAGAGACGAGGACAGAGAGAGATACACGTAAGCGACTGCGCTGAACTATCAACTGGTTTTGTTTTGAAAGAGAGACAGTATATATAGCCGTCCAAACTAAGTATTATGTGCGCATGCGTAGAAAACTTAGTTCTTTCTCAGACAGGGTGATAGAGGCCATGCTGACGCATGCCTCACCAAGTGTTAGGATCCGTTCTGATTCGATAATTTCACGTGAGAGCCGTGATTTGCACTTTGTAACGATGGACGTGTGCTGTCATTCTGGCAATTGCAATTCGGAGAATGGCTTGCCAGGAAGCCCTCAGCATCTTTCCCCTCCTGCGATTCCCGGCTGCGGCGGCCGCTTTTCTGATGGAGGCGAAAAGCAAAAACGCCCGTGTGTTCGAGATTTCGGCGCACGTTAAGGATACCCAGGTGGTCAAAATTAATCCGGAGCCCTCCACTACGGCGCGCCTCATCGCCTGCGTTGCGTCGGCGCGTTAAACCCCACAATCAAATCAAATCATTCTTCACATTGTTCGCGCGCTCCCTTATATAGGCTATCGTTGACGCATCTCCCAGTTTGGCCCACGTGCACTTCTCCGCACGTTAAGGGAATGTGCTAGACTACCCCTTCTGCACACTCAACAAAAGGTCGCCGATGTTTTGTGCCGCAGCCACTTTGCAGAGTTGCCTCCGAATCAGTCATTTTGCAGAGCTTAGAAAGCTTGTCAGGGGCAGAGAAGACAAGATCCACGTCATGTAAAATAAAACCAGTTGATAGTTCAGCGCAGACCCTGTTGTGTATATCTCTCTGTCCTCGCCTTTTTTTTTTTTTTTGCGCTGTTTTGCCTAGATTATGTCTAACACGCCCAGTTTTCCACGTTAACCATTAGTTCTTTTGCTTGAAGGGAGTTGCCTTTGATAAACCGAGCAACTATGTGCGTTCCGTCCCCGAATGACGTCATGCAAAAAAAAAATGAAAAGGAAGAACTGATTTTTTTTTCTACACAACATTAGCGATGACGTCGTGTACCAGAATCAGAGTAATAAGCGTGTTGTCCATTATACCATTCAAGTGATGGGATTGGGACTTTTGGGAGGAATGAAATACACGTGCACTACACTCACGCAGTGATGTTAGGGCGAGCGCCGTAAGTGACCAATTCTGCGAAATACCGTCGTCGTCGTCGTCGTCGTTGTTGTCCGGTGCAGACAATAATTGTCGCAGTGATGAGTAAACGGGATCGGGAAATTCGGAGGCAAAGAATAGGTTAGGGCATCACAAAACAGGAACAGCTGGAGAAAAATGGGAGAGGCCTTCATCAGTGTTTGTGGCCTTCGACATCTTGAAGGTGGAGAGTTCGAACAGACACAGTGGGCCCCTTGAGAAGGCGCTCTGATGATGATGGTATGATGGTGGTGGTGGCAAATCGCCTCTCGGCCAGCCCGGATCCCTCGTCAGTGACGGATGAAGCAGACCTCTTGCAAAAGGCCACTCTCTTTGCGTCTTCCTTGAAGCCTCTGAGGATTGCCTCCCGTGTAGGTCAGCCCTTAAAAGGCGCGGAGAGCGTCGGAGATGGGCGTCCGCGTTGTTTTTGCGACCTTCCTGGCGCTATGCCTTGCGTCACGACGTTGCGCGGCCGGGCATCATCGCGTCCGCGGCTGTTCAGTGTACGCGTCAATGCCGACCTCTGTGGAGCTCCTCCTCCTCCTCCCGTGGGTGACATAACTGGACGCTCCTTGTGCGAGGTGCCTCGAGGAGGAGGAGGAGGAGGCGCTTCTTCCAGTGTCCCACTCGTGACTCGTTCGGTGGGCACGTTCCTCGACGCGGGGACGCCATGTCGGAGAGAGAGACAGATTTGGTTGTGTCGGAATGAGCGCTGTCTGATAAGAAGGCCACGGTTGTCCCTGCTGAACGTCTGACGAGCTGTCACTTTCGAATTGCGGTCGTGCTCGGCAAATGTGTTAGCATAAAATGCACGCGGCAGCGCCCAACCCGCCGTCAAATGTCTGTTCGCGAATGCGTGGACATCTGTGGCACACATGCGAAGAAAGAAATTAATAGAGGATTCACTGGTGGATCTTTGGCAGTTTCTGAACGTCTCGATCGCTTTAACAGCGGCATTGGCTGCCTACCGCTTTTTTTTTTTTTTTTTGTTCCCCACGAGTGTCGGCTTTGCCGCCTGCACGGCTCTGCACTCGCTTTATACTGGTATACTCCATTTTACGATGAAACGGTGGGTGCGTCGAAGGCGGCAGGTGGCAAGGGGCTGTCTTTTCCCTATTACCGTGATTCGAACCTGTGACACGAACTCCGCGGGAGAACGCCTCTCAGTCACCGAGCCACCACCGCTGCGGATTGGCTTCCATTTCCGCCTTGCGTACATGCGCTTCGCTTAAAGCTGAGTGGCGAGGGGACGGGGTGGGGGTGATGTAGTGACCCACTCTGGTCCGAAGGAGCAGCGATGAACACGCCTGCAGCCACATAACTGGGTCGATCGTTTCGCTGCGCGCTCGGGTTGCCGCTGCTGGTCGCCGTCTCGGCGATCCCGTCCCGCCATCATCTCGGCCGAGAACAGAGACCGTTCTTTGAGGCGTTCTCAGCCGGACGCGCATCCCTTTCTCCTCCATCCACTACAGCGTCGGCTGTGGGGAGGGAGGGGAGGTTGTGGTGGAGCCGAACTGAAGGCAGCGATTGAGCGATGATCGCGTGTGTGGGACGGAGGAGCCCACCCGCCGGTTCGCAGAATCCGCTCGCTTTCTCGCTCTTTATTCGAGAAGCCCTGAATGGTCGTCGATTGTCCTCGCCATCCGAAGACGCCCATAGGGCAATACCGAGCCGCTCAAGTATTCGGGTTATGCGCACGTGCTTGAGCAGGAAGTCCCCGCACTCTCGAGCGGCCGTTAGGTGCTTTAATAAAATATGGTGCTATGGAATGGGTTGTCTATGAGAGCCTTAACGAAGGAATGTGTGCGCGCAGAGATTTTACGCGCGTGTACACCGACAACAGTCGGCCGTGCGAGGGTGCTTAAAATTGGCGGCGAAAGTGTTGCGTCAGCTGCACGGAGAACGCTGGGAAAGAAAATAACTGAAATGGGGAATAGAAGGAGAGGGGAAAGTGACCGAGACAGAGAGAAAGCTTTTATTTAGGCGCCTTCAACTTCAGCGTTCTCGCCGCCCGCGAGAGGAAGGCCGGAGTGGTGACTCGAGGATAAGGCCTTATATATCTCCCGGTGAAAAAAAGAAAAATTAACGTTCCTGCGTGGTTTACTTTTTCGCCTAGCAGGCGTTGGAGATGCCATGTATGCGGAACGTCGACATTAATAAGGGGGGGGGGGGGGGATGCGTTGAAGTCCACCTCTCACCCTGGAAAGGTGGTGGTAAAAAACATTTTTTTTTATTGAGCAGCCAAGGGAGCTGGCGTCTACAAACAGAAACCTTCTACAACCACACTATCCTCTCCCACGTATCTCCGTCCATTTTCCCCCACAACTGCCCACAATGTGACATCCCTCTCACAACCTACCACCTTGTGTATTCATGTCCCCACCACCCCCACCCCATTCACTCCCCCTCCCTTGAGCAGCGGGAGTCTGCGCTGACCAGCTCGGCGCCGGAGCATCAAATCGCCCTGGTGCAACGAGCCCTGGATTCGGCGCAGGCTCGCGGCCTCCTGGACGTGGGAGGCTGACCACGTCCCTTTCCAGCTCCCTTGGCTGCTCAATAAAAATGTTTTTAAGAAAAGATAACTTAGTACATGAGAGGCAGGGAGGTTAAAGATTTAAAGAAAAAAAAAAAGGCAATAAAAGATGTCAAGTCGAGTGGGAAGGATAGAAGCTTCCCCGGACTGAGAACGCCGTTTTCTAACTCGGCGTCGTGCCGTGCCACGCGCTCTGGTTTAACGAAAAGAATGTATGAAACGCGGCGCCATGGTCTGTGAGATGACTGTGGAGCTAATTTCACTGCGGAACGAGGGCACTTGTCGAGGTTCTGCCGTGCGTTCTCTATCGGCCACGCGGGGGGAGAAATGCACGCGAGGGAAAGGTGAATTCACATTACCCGCCTGCTCAATAAGGAATGACGCGTATACGCATCGGAGTATGCTAATGCTTCCAGTAATGCTTCCGACGTCAAAATAAAACTGGAGGACGAGAGGCGGGCAGATGAACGCGCAGCTGTTCGAGTACCGCGGCCAACCACCCCGTCACGCGTACGGTATAGTAAGCGCTGCTCGTATACGACCACGCTAGTTGAACGGGTGGAGCACAAAAGGGGTCGACGCGGGGTGGTGCGCACCGATGCGCGCGGCGACCTCTGTGCGCGCCGCCGACGACGATCGTGTCACAGCCGGTCCTCGCGGCATTCACCGTGCACGTTGCGACACAACTGCTGCTCGCGCTGTACGCTGAGGAATTCCCCCGATATGCCCCGCGGCGCATACCTGCCCCGCGGCCGGTCCGGCGAGAAATAAAAAGAAGCCTGCGCTGGTGGAAGGGTGACGCGACTTCTTTGATTCCTGCCGTACTGGTCAGTTTCTTTTGTCTTGTTGCAAAAAAATTCTTGGTTTTAGCTTTGCGGAGGGTGCGTTCCGTTATCGCGTGGCGCATTCTTTTTACTCCTCGCCTTTCAGTGAATATGTATTCGGTGTTGCGCAAGTTCGTGCGGGCGGTCGAACTCGTCGATGGCGAGTGAAGCGTACTGCCGTTTTTCCTCCTCTTCTAGATAAGGGGAGTGGGGTGCGAGTGCGTATGGAACCTCTTGCTTTTCCGAAGGGCCGTTATTTCGGAGAAAAAAATATTTTATTGTTCTCGGAGATGCTCTCCGACCTCTCTATCTCTCATGTTAGTGCAATCGTCCGCGGAAAACGTGGCCCTGGAGGATTTTGTAACGGCTGTTTTGTTGCGTGGCTTCTATGCTTAGAAAATCGTGCACTCGGGACAATGAAGGAAAAAAGTCTTGCAACGACATTCTGCGAATGAGTGTAAGAGGTCGAGGTCGTGGTATCGATAGACTGACGGACACAGAAATATAGATAGAGAGAGATGATATTTACTGATATATGTTTGTGTTTGAAATGACACTTCGCGGGAAATCAGTTTTGCGAAGTCCCCTGCACTTACCGAAGAAGCTGCATTCTCCAGCACCAACACCTCCACAGTTTCCTTCGAGTAAGCGATCTTCGTAATTTGGCCCCCGATTTTTTTTTTTATGCGCTTGTTGTGTTCATGTATAGCTAAAGAAATGCGCTTCGTCCGTCAGAACGAGATGTCCGTTTCCATTTCCATTTATGTTGTATTTTTTGCGCCCACGGCTTTTTCATCAATAAAAGAAAACCTCGGATTTTTGACCGAACACGCCAGTAGCATACTTTCAACTGCCATTGCCGCGCCCTTGTTTGCGCACTCGCGGGCTGTGATTAATTGCCCTTCTCGCGTCCTTTTTTTTTGTTGTTGTTCTATTCGCGAATTGTTGCCGGTTTGTATGACGTTTGGACGTGCAGGCTTGCGCGTCGCACTCGCAGCGGATATGTATCCGCCTGTATATATATCGCGCAGCGCATTCCGCCTCTCCGCGGCATCAAAATCCGTGGAATGCGGCGCCGGTGCGGCGCCGATAACCTATACCGTCTCCATTGTCCGGTGTGTAGGGGCTGACGGACTCGTCGCCGTCTTCGGAACCGCGCCTTGTGCCGCCCGGGCCCATTAAGAGCTATTCTCATTGGCTGGCGTTGCGGCCGTAATTACTATACAACGAAGTCGCTGTCGTGGAAGTGTCGCTTAATTCAAAGTCTTTCGTGGTCCTAACTGCGATGCAGAGCAAGCAAGTCTTACTTTCTTTAGCGAAGCATCGCTTATAAAGAAGCCAGTTTCTGTCCGGAGTAGGTTTTCATAACGAGGCTTTACTTCATTTATTTAGGGGCCAGGGAAAAAAAAAAGACACGCAGAGAAATGAAAACAAAAAAAGAAAAGCCCCAACCCAATTTCTACTGCTGCATTACCTGTATATGTGACGCAGTCATTGCGCATGGACGGACATTAAATATGTGCAAAAACAGGTATGTGCATATAAAACTGGAAAATGGAGTACAGTTGTGCTTTGTTTGGTGTTCCTTGAAGGAAAATATTTTTTTGTATTTCTGAATTCTCTCTTTGGCGTTGTTTTTTGTTGTAACTTGGATCGAAGTTACCCGCCTCGGTGGCTCAGTGGCGAAGTTCGTTGTGCTGCTGAGCACAGGGACGCGGCTACGATCCAGGCCGCGATGGCTGCTTTTCTGAAGGAGGCGAAAAGCAAAAACGGGCGTGTTTACCGAATTCGTCAATTGGCGTGACGGAACCTATGTAGCCGTCGTGGTTGCGTTACTAAGCTGTAGCCAGTAGGTATACAAAAGAGGGCCTTTGTGCACGCCGTTGTGATTGTGCGGCAGAAATGAAATAAAGTGACTGATTTTGCGCCGCCCGGCATAAATTGTCGCCGTTGTGCGCGAGACTTCAACAAGGCTGTACCGATGACTCAATTCGCCACTTCGCGAATCCAGTTTCGGTGGTAGAAACCATCCAAATCAGGTAATGGAGATCAATAGGATTGGATAATATACCTATACTCCGTAATGAACAGCGTGTGCAGAAATGAACATTTTATTTTAATGACAACCAATCTCGGGGACGAACTGTTTGACGTCGTGATGCACGTCGCCACAGATAATACTCGTCAAACGAATGACATGCATTGCATATGTTCGACGTGGTCCACTAAAAACGTAATCGCAGGTAATGTAATGATGGCGCAACGATATATCTTGTAATCCTACATAGTTCACAAGGCCACTCCTCTCCCTCGGTAACTCGATCGTTCAATCAATCAATCACCCTGTGACACAGTGCGGCCGCTCACCGCTCGCAGCCGATACCGGGATTCGGCCGCGTTCCGAAGTCCCTCACCGCCGTTATCGTCGCTCTCCGAAGAGGTGGATCCTCACTCGGGGGCAGCAGATTAGGGGGAGCGATAAGAGAGCGGCCGCTTGTCTCATCTTGCGCCACACTGCCGAGCCGAGCGAGTGGTCGCGGCGGCGCTATCACTCTTTCGCGAGGTGCCTCCGTGCGTGTGCGTGTGTGCGAGCGAGTGTGTGGCGCGGGGTGTGTCGCCGGGAGAGGAAAGAGGGCGGCCGTGTGACAGCGAGAGAGCTCTTCGTTTGACCCGACGACGACGACGACGCTGGCAGCGACGGCGGACTAACGGTTCCCGCCTCGCCTGTGTGTTCTCCGGCGCCGCATTGTGCATAGAAAGTGCTTTCCTCCGGCCGAGCGGGGGACCTTGCCGGCGACTCCTTCGGTGGGATTCTTTTTGGAGATTTTTTTTTTCTTTTTGTGCGCGTTTTTGTTTTTCGACGCTTCTATCGACGCGACCTCTTCCTCCCCGTGGCTTGTTTGAGAGACGCCCGTGAGAACGAGCTTGTAGGAAAAGACTCAGAGGTGAGTCGGCGAGCTTTCCTTCCCTATGCGTGGACTCGTCGTGTAGTCCGCGAGTGGAGCTTGTGTGACGTTTTATGACGACGGGTTCTGGGTGTTACTTTTTTAGAATCTCCGAACAAGCAGTTGTGTTTTTTTATAAAGTCGGTCACTGGAAGAGAGATCGAGAGAGACAAAGAGTGAAAGCCCCTCCTTTTGCGCGTTGGGTACGTCACCTCTCTCTTCACTCAGCGCAGTTGTGGGCGTCCGGCGTCGCGGTTAATCGGTGTCGCTGTAACGGTTTTGTTCCTTTGAATTGGTCATGTCCGCCCCTACAGAATTCGTTTGAATTCGCCCGCAAGGAACTGCGTGTCTGATTCTTTTTTTCTGTATATGCTATTTTGTGTATCATTTTACCCTTATTTTCTCATTTTAACCAAGCTTTTTTTACCTGTCATCTTTCGTGACCTACTTCTTTTTAAAAGACGCCCTAATATGGTGGAAAATAGTACACCAGAACTGCATTGGCATCAGTTCTCTTATCGCCGTCTGCTTTGCAAAAAAACTTGCCCGTTTTTGAGTGGCTTACCCGATTTAAACCTGAGTTTGGACGCCTTTTTTTACTTTGTCACTTTGTCGGCTGGCCACTGCACCGTTAAGTAGCCGATAGTGTTGCGCCGTGGCCACGCACTGCAACGTCTACACGCGTTTTATCAGTCGTCATTTCAGTCAGGGTTATTATTAACATTCTAATAGGAGCGGACGAGAATTTGAACAACACTGCGAACCGTTGTGAGGAGCACGGGGAGAACGGGACTCTTGCACCAGCGTTATCATTCGAACCCGAGGGCTCCTTATCAGCACGGGCGCGCGCATGTATTAGCGTCCTCCCGCGATAAGACGGGCCTGCGTTGCAGTGTCTGCACGGAGCCATCGTCGCCGCGAATCCTGCACGCGTAATCGCCACATTCCTCACCTGCCGTTGCCTCCGGCAAGCGCAGTGTCCTTGCGAGATCTAGAAAAGATAAATAAAGGGGAGAGAGAGAGATTATGGAGGTGTTGTTTGGAAGTAACCAGTCGACCGCGCCCACATTTATGGTTTCGATGTTGTAAGAGTTAACGGGCCTGTTTCATGTTTTGCTGTGGTAGGAAATGCGGCAGAAAGGTGGGCGGGTTTTACTTCATGAAGTGCTCCCAGGATTGAGGTATTGCTCGACGATAAGCTATATACTTCAGCTGAACGTCTTAAGTTATGTGGCAGTCAGCTGTAAACGTTTCCCCGTGACTGCTTCGCCTGATTGGCTGTGCTTTTTTCAATGTGTGTCTGTGTGTTTGAACAGTCATGAGATCTTTCCACATCTGTTAATATAAACTTCACCCCCATCTGGCGTAGCAAGTCGGGCGGCTAGCCTGACTGACCTAGCCTACCCATTAAAAGTCATGTTAAATTTAGCTCTTTGTACGAAGATGTGCGGTGGTAATGTACAATAAATGAAATAAGCGCACTGGGAAATCAGAAAGCATGGTTCATTCATGATTTACACATAGCTTGCACATGACATCACCACAGCCCTTTCTTGTGGCCCACTTTCAGCATTGTCAGCGCCCCCGAAGATAAGGGCATCAGATAAGCGTGCATGCAGACTTTCACCGTGATTGTACTTCGCAAACAGGGCAGCTAGGCTGACGTCCGTGCAAAAAGCCACGTGTAAGGACAGTCAAGTCCAGATTGGGGTAACGAAAATAATAACGAATTGATTCATAATGTGGAGGGTGATGACGTGATTGATTTGTGAAGAATGTTTCCGTTATGATTGATTTATTGGTAATGACGGTTGATGTATAATTGCATGCATACGCTAAGGCGAGACAGGCATGTTGGGCGAATGCCGTCGTCCTGCACTTGCTACGACTGATGATGATGGTGGTGGTGGTGAGGATGATTATCAAGTCGTATGCCTCAGCCTTCCCACAATTTCCTGCTCATCTTTTCCCCTACGCAGTCGAGAGTTTAGTTTTCTTTTTTTTCTTTTTTTCAAGTTTATGCCTGTGCGCGTCAGCTGCTTTGTGGGGCTGCAGAAATAATCTCCAATCGATAGTGACACACCGACAGAATCGTCATCGTGCCTTAGTTACTCCCGTCGCACTGTGGAAACACTTCCCATGCACTTCCGACACAGCCATGGTCCACTAAAACGGTCGCTGTATGGCCGTACTCCAGATTCCTTTTCTAGACGTACTACGCTCTAAGGAGTGGTACTGCAGTGTTGCCATCCTAGGCGCGCTGTATACGTTACTAGCGTCACTAAATAAACCTTTATTTAGTGATGCTATACGTTACTGTGTTATGAGATACGTTCATCAATTACAGCGCTACGAGCGTGACAATCGCGCATTTCGAGTATTCCGCTCCCACTCCGCGTCGGTTCGCGAGGGAGAGAAAATATGGGACGTTGAAATCAGCGGCCGCGGTCAAACATATGACCCCGCCGCTCGGAGACGTCGCTGCATTCGTGTGTACGCGTTTGCAGCAGACAACGAAATAACCGCGATTCTCGCGTCGCCATTTCCGCGAGCGCGTGCACATACCTATCGTTCTTGGCTCGTGTAAAATTGATAAGGATCTTGGCACGTTCGAGAAGTGGCCGTGCAGATGCGGACTTTTCTCGTTTGCTTGTGTGTGTGCATGTTTTTTTTTCTTTCTGCGTGGCTTTACAAAGGAGCCTGTACTGCTGCGTGTAGCACGCGTTCCATATGTAAGAAGAGCCCCCTGGCTGCCCTCCCGCGCGTTATTCATTGTGCATGCACCCTCGATCTATCACCGCGCTCGAAGTGTTATTAATGCGAACGAGTTTGCAGAAGCCGTATCCATCATTTTTACTCCCCGGCAGTGGAGCGCGAGCGCTCGCTCGTGTTCGCCTTTTCTTCGCGTCGTTTCTCGTTTCAATGCGGGTGCGGGAGAGGGTGGAGGGAATAAAGGCGCGCTTTTATATTGCGAGATAAATTTCATCCGTAGAAAATTCATTGAGCCACCGCTCTCTCTTTCTCTGCTGTTTCTGCCTTAGAGTTGGTGATTTAGGTGCATACCGGACCATCCGTGCGCCCTGTAGCGCGGCATACTGTGGGTGTGTATTGTTTTTGTCTGTGTGTGTGTGTGTGTGTGTGTGTGTGTGTGTGTGCGTGCGTGCGCGTGCGTGCATTGCGCATTGCGCATTGCGCATTGCTTTGAGGTTCAGATTACATTTTCTTGGCGTTCACTCACTCACAGAAACAAACAAAAAAACAAGCCGTTCCCCCCTTAGCATTGCGTGGGGTGGGAGGCAGACCCGTGATTAAGTTTGCGCTGATCAAACGGGCTCACAATAAGACATACACGATCGAGCGCACTCTAACAACTGCTTTTATTGGCTCGAAAAGTGCTTAAATAACCCGCAGAACTCTGTCCGCCGGGGCGCCGTTTTTTGTAGTTATTTAACAACAGCACAGGAAACCCTATACGGGAGGCAGATGCGTTATGTGCTGCGTGAACTGCCCACACTGTCGATGACGATTACTCCAAAGTTTTGTATTCGCCCCACAGGCGATGATGATTGTCGGTCTCGACGGCTTTCTCGGGGAAAAGTCGGCTGTCAATTTATTTTCAAGTCCTCTGTCACAAACCCCGCCTCGCCGCTGTCATCTGTACGCTTTATCTGACCTTATTTCCTCTCTCCTTCACTCACCGTCAAACTATTTGTTGTATTGTACTATTTGTTGTTTTAAGCTGGAGTTCAGCTTTTGGGCTACCCACTGTCCCCTCTCCCGTCATATCGCCACGGCCTACCCCGCTAATGGCTAACATGATGGTGATGTGGTGTTATTTGCTCGTTTCGTAGTAACCGGGGTTTTGTAATAAACGGACCGCAACTGCGCTAACATGTGATCTGCGGCGACCGAGCTGTTTAGCACGCGTAATAACCGAGTGCTCATTCATGCTCCGTCACTATAACCGTGCGAGATTGGTTTAAACGCGACGAAGTAATTGGTTAAGCCGCGTTCCTCTCTCGCTTTACGCGCGTACCGTTCTTCCCCTTCGCCGAGCGGGGGTCAACGAGGCCGCGCTACGAACGATGCAGTTGCGGGTTAAGTTAGGGGGTCATTAGTGAGGCGGTGCGAAAACAAGGCCGCCTGTATGTGCGTCGTCCGACCAGGTGTAAACGCGTGCGAGACGTTTTTGAACGGACGCGTGAGGCGGCGCGTTAGGGCAACACTTCCAGCAAAAATGTCCGGATGCTTTTTGTAGCAGCCGCTTTTCTTGGCGGATAGCCGTTTGTATACATACGTAGATTATATTGCCGTTTGCTCGTATCCAGGGCACGTTCGATGCGCTTCAGAGTTCTGCTTCTGCGGCAAGCGTGCTGAAGAAAAAAAAAAAATCTGAACCCAGTTCCACCGAGTGTGAAATCTGCTGAAACAGCGGGCCTCCGGGTTGTCTTTACGAAGATTCCGTCCATCTTCGGCTTCTTTCGTGTGCGTAATGTTGGAGTCGTCTTCGCGGCTAATTGTCACAAAATTTGTTTCCGGATAGGTCCGGTAAAACAACAGTTACAGCGCTTTTCTGTTACCATGCCTCCTCCGTACAACCCGCCGCGGTGGCTCAGTGGCTAAGGCGTTGCGCTGCTGAGCACGAGGTCGCGGGTTCGATTCCCGGCCGCGGCGGCCGCTTTTCTGATGGAGGCGAAAAGCAAAAACGCCCGTGTGTGCGAGATTTCGGCGCACGTTAAAGATCCCCAGGTGGTCAAAATTAATCCGGAGCCCTCCACTACGGCGCGCCTCATCGCCTGCGTTGCGTCGGCGCGTTAAACCCCTCAATCAATCAATCAATCCTCCGTACATGGCCATGCTGCACTGCGCAACAGGCAATGTGGGAAAGCCAGCTTTAAAGGCCAAGGTGGCACCGATCTACCTAAAGTCGGCTCCACCTCGAAACACAAATGCATTCCCGGGAAGACATTTTATGAGGGACAATATAAGCCGTCTTATAGCAAAACATGGATGGTGTAGGACCTTCTTTCATTTTTTTTAGGAATTTTTTTCTGTACTGGGAACCGGCGCTTGCCCGGCGGAACAAACTGCTCCAAAGAGCGTGACACGAAACCTCTTCAGAACCAGCCCTAGAACAGCTCGGCTGATAAAAAAAAAAACTCCCACCTCCCCTCGCGGGAACCCCTGTGTAGATGCGACGCATAGGCGGAGCGGCGAAGGGACCGCGTTTTATAGCGCGCATAACGTTGAGGGGACTGCGTAAGCCGGTCCCAGTCGATGACGACGTTGGCGTACTTGTAAAGCGGCGTGGACTCCAGCTGTTTGAGCCAAGCGTGGACGTTGCTTCGCCGGAGAACGGCACACTGGTTATATGCGCAGCGCGCCCGAAGGAGAGGAAACCGCGGAAGAGAGAGTACTGCACATGCGCCGGCCCCAGCGCGTCTGCCGCGGCTATGACGCAATCCAATCCAATCCAATCCAATCCAATCCAAATCCCAATCCAATCCAATCCAATCCAATCCAATCCAATCCAATCCAAATCCCAATCCCAATCCAAATCCCAATCCCAATCCAAATCCCAATCCAAATCCAAATCCCAATCCAAATCCCAATCCAAATCCAAATCCAAATCCAAATCCAAATCCCAATCCCAATCCCAATCCCAATCCAATCCAAATCCAATGCCCCTCGCGCGAGAGTGTTCGCTATCGGAGAGGAGAGGGGGGTGAGCGGCGGAGAGCGCAGCTGGCGCGGCGAGGAGAATGGGGGAGGGGTGGACAACGCCGACGACAACGACGACGACGCCGGAGGGACAAGGCGAGTGAATCAGATGCTCTGCATCTAAAATTACACCATCTTCCCGTAGGGGAACCCTGACTAGTCTGACTAGTCGACCCCTGACTGGGGTCGACTGAAGTTCCCATTAGTTTCAGTTCGTCGTTTCCGGTGACGTTCAGCTTCGCGTGCCTTCGTTGTATCACTGGCTTCTTGACTTAGTTTGAATGAGTGAAGCACGTAAGGCGCGTTCGTAGCGCATGCTCCCGTCCCGGTTTGTAGCGCAGTGGGAAGAGCGCCACGTATACCTCCCGTTGCGGCCAGAGAGTCGTGGGATCGAAACTGGGCGCCGCCTAACTATATTTCTTTTTGTAGTGGACTGCGCTGACGTCAGCCCAAACGCTGACGGGGCTGAAGAGACGCGTATGCGCAGTGGAGTACGGACGGCGGACAAGGAGGGAGGGACACAGCCCCGAGCATGAGATGCTTCGCATCTAAAATAGGGTGGAAGGCAGACTTGCGGAGTCGCTGGTCTGGACAGTCAATCTCGTCGATAGGCTCCATAGGGGAGCTGTGTACAGGAACTCCGAGCTAATCTGTACGCACGCGCTCGCAGCGAGATGGACATTTTCCAAAACGGTGTTTAAAGGGACAGACAACCGATTTTTGTCGAGTATATATTCTCTATCCCAAATGAAAGGGCATCACTTAAAGCACCTTGACGAGAAACGGTTTTGCTGATAACGCCCTAGAACTTTTTAAATCGAATTTTTTGATCTACGAGCCGTATGTGTCCCTCCCAAAACTAATGCTGGCAACCATGACATAGAGTAGCTCGGCAACATACTTTTTGTCTATATGCGAAATAAAAAACGATATTTAAAAACTTGTTCCCAGCTAAAAAAGTCTGAATCGCAGGCTTTCCTGTTCCTTCATGTGTTTTTTTAATGCAACGGTCTATTTTGCACGAATGCGCCATCTGTTGAAATAGACGATAGGTAGAATCTGGCTTCACGTTGTGGAGGCGGGAAGTTCGATTCTCCCCGGGCGCGACGTTTCTTCTTTTTTTTTTTTTTTAAGCTGCCGTTGGCGTATTTGGAAACTGAAATCAAATATTTTGGCAGAACAAACGCCCCTGACTCAGGCAGAATCGTCAAAGCTGCTTCGCTGGATCTGTTTACTGAACGCTGCCGTTGATTCTGGGCATGGAGGCTCAGTTAGCCACACTGAGAGGCATGCTGAGAGGCACCCAGCGACGGCGGGCGGCGTGTCTTTAAAAATTTCAGAATAATGTTTAGAAATACATACGCAATTTAACCTCGTACGAATACTTGTGTTAAAAGGTTTTCAATGCGTAAATAAACGTTTCAGCAGTTACAGTAACTGCTAGGTTTGCAGGTCACGTGACAGGGACACATATTGTAGTGTCAAGTTTCGACACTACGAACCGCCACCCTTCCGATTTCAGGAAGTTTGCTGCCAAATTAAAATTATTTCCGCCAGTTTGTTTAGAAATTGCTTGTGGTTATCGGGCTATATAAAACGCTGGCTTTCATGTGAGCTAGAGAACATATACGCGACAAAAATCGGTTGTCTGTCCCTTTAACACTCTTCAGCTCACCTGTTTCACAATTCACGCTGGTCCTGCCCTGCTTCAACTCGTATTCGGGAAGGCTATCCGTTAAAAGAAAGATGTATTTGCTGACGCGGACGTTGCTCGCAACATTCCCATCACTCGGATATACACGAGCCCTGTTCGTGGTAAATGGTAAACGTTTGGGCGCTGCCTAAATGCAGTACGGTTATTTCTTTTAAACTCTTCGGCATATTCCTACGCACGCTACACGCACAACGACTAACGCCTGTACACGCCGCGGCCTTTGGATGTTCGGGGAGGCTGTCTGTGCTCGATTGCATTTGCGAGCACAGCGCGTTTGCTTGGCGGTCGATTTATGAGCTTGCACCTCTGCACGAAACGACAGGAGCATGCACACGCGGCGATGTTCTGCGCATGCATGCCTAGAAAGCAGCTCGTTTCGCCTCCCATAAACTATTATGGGCCGAGATTGCGCAGCACACGGTATTTTCCTCTCGATTCGCGATTGCAGTTTGCAGCGAAACCCCGCTGCGGTGGTGGCCATGCTGCGATTGCTAATAAAGGCGGGGCAAACAACAACAACAACAACAACAACAACAAAAGGTTGCCCTCTGTGTAACGCGAAGGACAGTGCCACCTTGCACGACAGCGACACGAATCGGTCAATGTCGCCGCACATGTGGCTCGCAGCTACAACAGCCCCGGATTATATGGAATGCGGGCGTTTTAATGCGGCCTGCGCGCGACTGCAGGCCGTGCACGCAGCCAAGAATTATTTCGCTGTAGGAAAAGTGCGCCGCAGGCTAAACTGTGTTGTTGTGTATTGTGTATACCGCGTGTATTGTTTTTTTTAATGCGTAAACATTTTTATGTGAACTCAACGAGAAAATGCGTCTGTCCAGTTCTGTACAGTAGTGAATCCGACTTTACATGGGCTCAGCGTATGCTACTGCTTCCGTTCTGAGGACACTTCGGGTCGTATATATGGAAGCGCATTTAACAAGAGGCTATAGGTCCTTCTTACTTTAAAATTATATTGCGCATATGGCGCAGGGAGAAGTCTTTTCCCAGCAATGCATCTGTGTATAACAGTACAGCTTACCTTACAGGGTCTCGGTGTATTTCGGAACGGCTTACGCATCTATTCGACGATTCCCTCGTGGGAGTTTCTCCTATTTTTTTGACATTTATTCAAGCAGGTAACAACTTCCTTCTCGTTGCAGTGGCATTTCGTGTCAGTCTGTAAGGACATGTATACACCCAGTGTAGGGTGTGGTTCGGCAGGTGCTATCTTGGGCTATCCAGACGCTGTTGCACATCCCGGTGTATACTACAGAGCGCTCCTTTTCTGACGAAGGAAAAGTACGCCCCCCTCACCGCTATCATCGTCATAATGCGCGCTGCTTGTGTACGAAGCGCCTGTAGCACGTCGTCCTACCCGTTGGCATGCGGTCTCGGCTTGGCGAGCCTCGTTGTCTCCGTTATATAGCGCTGCTATATAGTGTCTACTGCGGTGTGCGCGCACAGGCAGGTGCGTGCGTGGACTCGGCAATCAGCCTCCCAGCGCGGCTGTTAGTAATGATATGCGTGCCTCTACAGGAGGACACGCATATAAGCGGCCCATTATCGGGCACTTTCTCCGCCGAGTCTCCTCCGTCCTTTGTCAGTGCATGTGCCAAGTGTGATTCGCCGTCCGTGAACAGCGGGTCGTGCGTGTACTGTTGCGTCGATGTATGCACCCACGCTGGAGTAATTTCGCCGGAATGTTGGACCGTGGGTGCGGTGGAACCTTGGGCTCTGTACCTGCGGGCCATCTAGCCCTGCGTTCCTGTGACGTCACGGTTATCTCGAGTCCGTTCTCCCAGTTCTTTGTGCGCAGCTGTTTGGCGTGTTGTGCTCGTCAAAAGCTGTGCTGTGATGGAACGCTAAGAAGAGTGTGGGGAAATGATGTCTTTCTCGAATGACGCGATGGGCATTTTTTTTTACGTGTAAGAAAGGTGTGCTATAGGTACTGTTTGACGAAATTACGTATACACCGACGCTGAGCCTCTCTGGAGACCAGTCGACGAAAATATGGGGCGTACGCGGAGTTGGGGGAGCGTGGCTGGAGACAGCTGCTACCTGTGATGGGCAATATTTGAGAACCTGCCGGTAAGAGGAAGGCAAAATTTCACAGGTAGTACAAAATGGATGCGTTGACCCTTTTGGGGAGATGACACACATTATCGCCCAATGCAAATTTCACAGGTAGAGCAAGATGGATGCGTTAACCCTTTTGGGGAGATGACACACATTATCGGCCAATGCAAAGGGGATAACCACTATAAATTAATTATTAATTCTTGAATTGGTCAAGTTTCATTTACGGCCAGAATGAAAGTGAGGCCGAGGCCATTGTCGTCAACACGAGGCCACCACTTAGATCGGCAATGACGCTACACTCTTCGGAACTTTGTCATTCCACGAGCGGGCGCTGGAAATGCAACGCGCGCTGTGGACTTGTACCCGGCATGCATTGCGGAGAGTGAGTGGGTCGCACACCAACATATTGCCGCCCACGCACAAGCACTGTTACATATGAAATAGTACAAAGCCTCCAGATGGCGGAGTCACGTCTCCGTTCGTGGTCAAGTCCGGGGACCTTGATTCTGCGACGTTAGTGACCGGAGAGTGGGTTCTGGACTCGACTAGGGCATAAAGGCGGAGTGGGCGTTGGAGTAGTTCATCACGCTTTCAGGGTACATATACGTTTACAAGCGCATTGCCTATACAGCCCTCGCTTCCTAACTGCGCAGACCGTTCTATGTCACAGGCGTTGCTCACCGCAGTCCCAAAAGGCCACAAAAGCCTTACTTCGCTTTCTTAAGGCCACAGGCTTGTCTGAACGACTGTATGGACACTGTGTATACGTCTTTCATTCGCCCGTATTGCCAGTTCACCTGTTCTGTTTTAGGCATTGTTGTCGACCGTGGTTTTCTGTCTTCGTAGTTACCTTTACTCGTTGTTTTCTCGCTACTCAAGCTCCACTTCCCATCTTTTATATACCCCATCTGTCTCTTTAAATCCCGCCTTTCCTAC
>NW_027526445.1:166577911-166639279 GCF_048455015.1 Haemaphysalis longicornis
CTGTGCCTTTCTACCACGACCTGCCCCCCCAAGTCAGGTGTATGCTCCAGTGCGTAAGACGCTGATTTTAATATCGAAATTTCGTTAAAATCGAAATTTCGTAGTTTTGTAGCTTCGAACTTTCGTTAGTCACCATCGTCGAACACTGTCGCATGTGGCCCGTGAGAAATGGGCGCCTGCAGCTTCGCTTTCTTCGCGTGTATATTATTATTTTTTTCTAATGTGAGTCCCCTCGCGTATTGATCCCCTCTTGTCAGATGCTCAGGCATCTTGAGAAGTATATTGCTGGAACGTCGAGTAATTATCCTTTGCTTCGAGGAACCAGGGAGTTTTGAGGGGCTTGCGACCCTTGTCACAGGAGCGAATCGGGCTATGCGCCCATGCAGTTATGCCTTCAGTGTCGTTCGACCGGGTCACACCCGCCGCGGTGGCTCAGTGCTAAGGCGTAGCGCTGCTGAACACGAGGTCGCGGGTTCGACTCCCGGCCGCGGCGGCCGCTTTTCTGATGGAGGCGAAAAGCAAAAACGCCCGTGTGCACGAGATTCCGGCGCACGTTAAAAATCCCCGGGTGGTCAAAATTAATCCGGAGCCCTCCACTTCGGCGCGCCTCATCGCCTGTGTTGCGTCGGCGCGTTAAACCCCACAATCAAATCAACGACCGGGTCAAACGGCAAGTTTTAGCGCCGTTGCTGAATATCGCAAGCAAGAGACAAAAAAAAAAAAAAAAAGCCTTGTTCCGAAACGCATTTTGCCACAATGTGCAAAGCCGAGTAGATATAGTTCAATCTAGTTCTTTTAGTTGCCATTAGCGGGAAGTTTTGTGGCATTTATTGACGCGGTTGCGTTCGCTGTTTCGTGCACGTGCTGATACGATGGCGACGTTTCTTATTAGGGGACTCGGTTGGGCATCTGCGCATTCGTTCCGATGAGGCGTGTCCCACTTCGCAGTGCACCAGCGCGCATCCGCGGTCGGGTCCCGGTGCACACGGAACGCACGGTAACACGGTGCACACGGTGAGCTAAAACTCTTTTGTGGGACACTTCGAGAGAACTTGGCATTGCGCTTTGGCGTCGATCGGTTCGTCGGTGCATGGTTTGTAACATGTGTACACGCAGCGATGGAGTAAATATAGCACAGCAGGGAAAAATAAATGACTGAAAGCTACAAAGAGAAAAAAACGAAAACAATAAAACATAAAAAAATTCAAATTAAAATAAGGAACTACAGTCGAACCTCGTTAATTCGAACTCGTTTAATTAGAACTGACGCTGCGGTCCCGGCAAAGTTATGTGTATTTCAATAACAAATTTTCGGGCCCTTCGAGTTCGAATCAATGAAGATCGACAAATAACTGAAATAAAATCGGAAAATTATAATAAAAACTAAAAATGAGGGCAAAAGGCGAAGAAAAAAAAATAGACAGCATAAAACAAATTCGGCGACAACAGGAGCATCGATTTGAACCAATTTTTCCCCCGTTCCGGCCACACCCGGACGGGTGTCAGCGCTCATGAGCTAACGAATATTACAAAACAAATGTACAAAAAATATTATGAGCGCAGATTCATTCTGCAGGTCTGTGCGGACTCATCCTGGGTGCGCAAACCAGCCTGATTTGTGTTAACTTTCATCATTAAGTGGATTCAAATGGACCTTGCTTGTTCTCTTGAACGTGTGTGTACCCGACTCAGTTCAGCATAAACTCCTGCTTGTTAGCGTTGTGCAATATACATCTGCTGGCATGTGCTTCTCGGCGGGCGTTGCATTTTACTCTGCCGGCATTAGATTACTGCGCGCATTGATTTTCTGTGCGCGCTTGCGCGTTCGAAAAAATGAGCATGGTTCGGCTAAGTTTAGCACGTTAACCTTTTGATTCTTTTTTTTTTTTTTTTTTTTTTTTTTGGGGGGGGGGGGGGGGGGAGGTGATTTCGGCGTTTCGAAACTTCCGATACCCGCATGCTGCACACACATTCCGAGGTGTATAGTATGAAACCAGTAACTTAGAGCATGTGACCCGGGGAAAGCAAAGTGGGTCACGAAGGGACTTCGTAGAAGAATGGAGGGAGATAACCCGAGTCCGCACTGAGTGGCATCTTCGGCGCGTCAGTATTTTTATCGGCTTGCGCGCGCATACCGGCACGCTGTATCGCGTGCTGCACCGGCCGGAACAGCGTCGGCGGGCGCGACCTTATCCGCCCCTGGAATGCGCCCTACTCCGCATTGCAGCAGCGGCGGGAGACGTGGGAGCCGTCGACCAAGTGGGCGGCTTTAGTGCCGCCACCGGCGCCGTTGCGGAACCTATCGGTTTGGGCAGCGCTCGTAGCCAACTAAGCGAACGAAACTTAGTCCGGCCCGCTTTTAACGAACAAGTCGGGTCCGTGATGGTCCCTCCACACTAGAAGCAATCACCGAGTACGCCCTTGAAAACGGACTCAACAAATTGGTGTAACGGCCTGGTGGACTTCCCCGTTCTGCCTACAATGTGAACTTTCTGCAGCGTGCACTGTTTTCAGTGTGAACCGCATTGTCTACAGTGTGAACTGTACATTTAAGTGTGAACTGTGCATTTTGGTGCCACTGAATGACTTTAATGTGTTCATTTTGTGATTAGGACCCCAAGATTGCAACCGTGTTCATTGTGCGAGTTGTGACCTTCCCCTTTTTCCCTCATCCTTGCTCCCCCCCAGGGCCCCATGGCCTCTCGTTTAATAAAATGTTTCACTCACTCACCGGGAAACGGAAATCAGTTCATTATATACGTTTTTCGCTGTATCTGAACATAAAATATATATGTACTAATCATAACGGGAAACGAAAGTTCGTTCTTTATAGCCGGCAGTTCATTAAAACCGGGTTCGCTATCAGTGAGCTATACTATAGTAGTGCGAGTTTTCGGCATGGGGACGGTTATGCGATGCTTTGTATGATACGTTCAACGTGACGCTGTCCTGACTGTCTCTTAAATGCGTGAGCATTTTGATGTGGACTCCACGAATAAACCTGTCGCTTGACGTCTCTGGCTTTCGCAGCACAAGAAAATTCGATTAATAAAATGTACCAGGGCCTTCGCACTTTCATGTAGTAAGACTGTTCCTATTTCCCCAAAAATGTCTTCCCGGCAATGCAGTTGTGTTTAAGGTTGAAGCTGATCCTAAAGGGGCGCTTCTTGCGAATGGGTTTAATGAAATGCGCAAGGTCCTTAATCCGTGCTTTGGTATCAGACAGCTCATACGACGCATGGAAAATGTCTTCCCAGTAAACGCGAGTGTTTGGCAGCGAAGGCGACTTTAATGGTGACCGGTGTATTTACAGAGTGGCTTAAGCATTTGTACGATAATTTTCCACTCATAAGAACCCACGCCATTCCCCACGAAATACTCGTCCACACTGACATACTACAGGCGTATAAGATAAGATAGCCTCCGCTGCACGAATCCCCCGACGAGGGCGGAAGCCACCGACTGCATGGGACAGCGGCAGACAGGCACGTTCTCAAAACTTGTCTGATTAATTTTAGCGTTTAACGCGCCGACGCAACGCAGGCGATGAGGCACGCCGTAGTGGAGGGCTCCGAGTTAATTTTGACCACCTCATGGGGATCTTTAACGTGCGCCGCAATCTCGTACACACGGGCGTTTTCGCTTTTCGCCTCCATCAGAAAAGCGGCCGCTGCGGCCGGGAATCGAACCCGCGACCTCGTGCTCAACGCTTTAGCCACTGAGCCACCGCGGCTGGTACGTTCCCAAAACTAAACGTGCTGAGTGAAGTTTATCCGACTTATTATGCAAACGCGTTCCTGTTGTGCAATCAAAAACCCACTTTCTACCACACCACATGGGAATGCCAAAGCACAACGGGTGTTCCCAAGATCTGAAACCCTACTGCGGAGCCGCGGGAGGCACTGCTGGCCAGCGAATGCTGTGAAGGCCAGATCGGTCTGATTCAGCGGGCACGCAATGCAGCGGAAAGCGTTGGAGCCCTGGACGAAGGGTCAAATCAAGATTGGGCGACCCTGCTTGCATATGTAATGTAGGATTGGTCCCATCTTGGTCCGCAAAGTCGCAGCTGCGCGCACTGATTTAGAGAGAACCTCGAGCAGCCGGTTCAGTTGCCTGTGCTCTTTTTGATTTATTCGCCGTACGTATTGCCCCGATGATATTACGTCTTGTTATCCGGAGGTTTGCTTCCACTCTTGCCCTTATCTCTCCAAGCGTGGACAGCCGTTTCTTTTGTTTTAAATCGGGTTCGCTCGAGGCGCTGGAGAGAGGTGAAGGGGGGGCGTCGTACGCTATAGTTACGCTAGGTATCTCGAGCTCCCGAAGAACGTCGAAAGTTGCGCAATTTTAGGTCAATGGGTGGTGTTCCGATTGAGATTTGGCCTTAAACGCATATGCGTGGTTGGCTATCTTTCGGGAATGTTGGGCGGACGCAGGATTTTTGCGATTCGTGCGCTGCGCTTTCCTCAGATTTTATTACGTGGATCCCCAACCTTGATTCTGTGCCATCGTGCGTGTTTTCTTAGAAAAAAAGAGGTCAAGAGCAAAAAGAAACTTAAAATCGGCCATCAGCATTCCCTGCATAAGACGTTCGAGGCTTACACGTCACGACATTAGATCGACCGGCGAGCGTTTGTATACACACAGGAGCTATCGAGGTCATTGCATTCCTCGGAATGGACGTACGTCGTCTTCCCGCACGCGCCATTGGTTTGTCGTGCTGCGGTGATTAGCGCATGCGCGGTGGGTGAAAGAAGGTGCTCTGCCCTGTGTGCCGGTAGCTACAATGGCCCGACGACCAAAAGCACCTCTATTTTCCTCTCTGTTCTGGCTCTGGTCGTTTTATTGCTTGCATTTTTTTTGTATCTCTCGTGTTTCGATGAAACGGTAGGATTGTCACCCGTACGGCTCCCGGCGTGTCCTCGGTCCTCGAGGAAGCGGTGCATTGTCGTCTACACCGCCGGCTGAAGAACCTTCCTTTCTCGAAGGTGTACGGCTTCGGAGTTTTTCCTTATACTACCATCTTGTGTAGGATTGCGTTCGCCGTGCCTGCTGTGGCGGCCACCGTGCGGTCAAGTATTTCGTGTTATGGTCCGTTGTTATACGGAGCCTCACTTGGGGTTCGCGGAAGGTGGCTGTAGTATCGGATCACCACTCAGCTTAAGCAGTTGGCTCTTTCAGTTTTGAATCACAGTTGAAAACGAGACCGTGACCAAATGTCGCAGCCTCCAACAGTGCTTCCGATCTCTCTCAGGCAGGTGGATTAAATAGCTGCACTGGTTTATGCATACAAATGCTTGCAGTGTATCAGTCACTGCCCCTGCAAGACGACTACGCGTTTTTTTTTTATGGGGAATTCCCCCTCCACTCGCCGCGTGCCCGCCAATTTCATTGGTTAAGAAGGTTTGGTAGACGGCGTCCATGTTTGCGGCTGCAGCCAAGAGCTGGCCACGACGAACACACGTCTCAAGGGGGGAGTCTTTGGAGACATTTCTAGCTGGCGGAACGCGGTGATAAGGCACGCGCACAAACACGCATATAAAATGTACTTTCTTTTTGGAAGCGGGGTGTCCAGAACCGGTCTCCGCAAAGGTTGCTGCGGTGGTCGCATGCTTGGGCGACGGTGACATCGTGGAGGAAACGACACTCCGAGGTCCGCCGCGCGCCTGCACTGAACGCAATCGACTCGAAGTGCGTCTCGTTATTTGCGCCACGCTGATTGCGAAAATGGCGCCTCTTGCGACCTCCTCCGCGACACGTTCTGTCGGCGGGGAGCTCGGCGGTGCTTGGTGCTGCTGCTGCCGCCAATCGCTGTTGACCATCTTCGCCGCCGACGCGTCTCGATGCGCACGGCTTCCGCGGTATTCGGCCGTCGAAGAAGCCGCGCGCTACTTCGCGGGAACGTGTCTTCTCGCCTGTGTTGTTGTTCCACTTCGTTTCCTCGTTTCTTGGATCGGTTTATTATTGGCTAACGCGGAGCTGTTTTCGGCAAATTCTCGGGGAATTGGAACGAATGAGGCAGACAGGACCCGAGCGAAGAGGACGTGACGCAACTTGAGATGGCTATATATACATTGATGTGCATTGTCACGAAGCCAAGAACGATGTAGGGTTCTTCTAGTAAACAAGGTTTATTGCAGCGAACTTGGGCTCCGCAAAGAACTCGCAAAGAAAACACGGGCCTCGAAGAAAGGGTAACTTGAGCGACGTGCATGCGCAGATATCGTCGGCGAAAACGAATGGCGTGGCGTTTGTCCTGCGAGAATTTATCTCTCCCCGTTAATCTTTCTGGAATCGTCGAATTACATCGGGAACACTGGCGATCAGAGACGAACATTCCAGTCGAGTGACGGCAGGGCGAAAAACTCTTTCTATCAAATAAAATATAGCCTGAGCTGCATACGAAAGAAAGGGAAAGAAACACGCGCTTCGCTTCGAAAACAGATAATACAGCCGGGCGAGATCAGACGCTGGAAACAAAACACTAGGCAAACAAATGTATTGCACCAAGATGGCAAGCTGGGCGAGTTGGCACGGTTCATGATCGAAGAAACACCCAGCGCAAGAAGGACGAGGAAGGCTACAAACACAGCGCTGCTTTACTCACAACTGAATTTTTGCAGCGTGAGCTAGACTGGCCGAAGTTGAGCAGTTTCGCGTGGCCCGTGGAGAGCCGTGCTGCGCATGCATGCGCGAGGAGCAGTGACGTCTCACGGCGCACAGCTGGCGCGTCGGAGCCGCCGCGACTGGGCGGGACTGGATTGGATTGGATTGAATTAGAAATAGTTTTAGCAGCAGTAAGCAGGATAATTAGCTAATCCTAGACAACCAGGAGAGAGAGAGAGAGAGAGAGAGAGAGAGAGAGAGAGAGAGAGAGAGAGAGAGAGAGAGAGAGAGAGAGAGAGAGAGAGAGAGAGAGAGAGAGAGCTCTTTATTAGAAGAAAGCAGAGAGGTCTGCAGGCATGTATTCGCCTACATGCTACTCTGCGGGGATGGGGTGGAGGAAGTAAAGGCCGTAAAGGAAGTAGGGCGAAAGAGAGGGGAAAAAAGGAAGAGGTAAGAATAACCAGCTGAACGTTAGCTCACGCTACATATATCCTGGCATAGCCGAGCTAAGCCACTGCTAATTTTTTTATTGGGAAAGTAAACGTATGTACACAAAACACCGCGCATGTGAAAAAAGTTCAATTCAAGAAGGGATCAGTACGCAAGCCTGCAATTCGTATTTTTAGGAGTCGTAGTGACATTTCTGTCGAAGCGTTTTTGGAGTTATTGGCCTTTTAATTGAGGTCCACCTTTGTAGGATAGCAAGGGCAGACCCCCATTCAGCGATGTATCGGCTCGTGCGTGGCGCCTGCTTTATGCGAGATATTTTTAGCCACAATTGATCGTTGTGTGGAAGGATGTCTAAATGGAGGCGTGAAGCGCATCTTTCGGTACATAGTTGACTATTTGGTGTTGGTTGAAGAACACGTTGTACTGCCTGAATCTGCCACTAAGGTGTTAGCAGTGTTTAAGACCGAAGGAATGGGTCTGTCTTTCACCTCTGAGGTGCCGTAACATAACTCGCTTCAGTTTCTTTAAAAGCAGTCACGTTTGCTTTTGTTAGGAACCACGTTCCACGTTCAGCGAAAGCAATCTTTAATTTCAGGTCAGCCCACTCTAAAGTAGGAAAAAGGGGCATTGCCATTTGTTTAAGATCTGCGCTAGAAAAATCCTGCAAACATTTATTAGGCGCTAGCTTTGCGAAGCAAGCAGCCCGACTACAAGACGTGGGTTTTCCTTCTAGTGTACTCGTGGCTGTCACAGATAAGTTAATAAAAGTTGTGAAAGGTCGTGCTAAACGTAACTCAAGGAGTGATCCTTCGCAGAAGAAAAACAAATTTGCAGTAATTCCTTACACGCACAGGATTGCCCACGGGCTTAAAAATGTAGGTTCCCGTTATGGTGTTAACGTGGTGTTCGAAGCTCCAAATAAATTATCAAAAATTTGTCCAGTGGTTGGCAAAAAAAAAAAGATAGCAATAAAAAGTTCGTTGTTAGTAAGTGCACTGTCAACCACAAGTACAAGTATGTTGCGTGTGCTGTAGGCGTCGTCTATCGCATCCCGTTGTCTTGTGGCTTTTGTTACGTAGGTCAAACCGGTCGTTGCGTTAACAAACGACTGCGCGAGCATTGTCTGTCCATCCAGAACTCTTCCCTCTCTTACCTGGCTTCTCATTGCGGTACGTGTGGTTGTACACGAGCTTTGTCTGACACAACTGCGTTGTTCGAAAACACACTAACCAGCATACCAGGGAGGTGTCACAGGCTCTTTGCATATCTAACAATTGTGAAACTTGCGTAAGCCGACTTTCGGTGACCTGACACAAAGGCGAAGTCTGTTATCTTGCAGAACGTGTGACTCGACGAGTTGCAGGCTTGCGTACTGATCCCTTCTTCAATTGAACTGTTTTGACATGAGCGGTGTTTTGTGTACATATGTTTACTTTTCCAATAAAAAAAAAAAAACAGTTGTGAATGCAGCGCTCTGTTTGTAGCCTTTCTCGTCCTCGTCTCTTTTGCGCTGGGTGTTTCTTCATCATGAAGTAAGTAAACGAATTATTCACACTAAAAACAGCGCAGGGACGAGGATGGAAGAAGTGACAAACTAGAGCGCTGGACTTCTTCCGTCCTCATCCCTGCGCTGTTTTTAGTGTGAATAATGTGTACCCAACTAGCCCAACGTCAAGCCTTAGTAAGTAAACGAAACAGAAGGCATGGTTCGCGGCAGTTTAGTCACCATAATCATGATAAGAAAGTTGCAGTTGTGCATCTAGCGCTTTTGTACTTCGGGTGCCTTGGGCGCATCCTTATTGGGTCGCTGTCTTAACAGAGGGGGTTGCTTGGTTCCACGGGATACGTTGCGTCGGTGTGTCAATCCTTAGCCATCGGGGGCTTTCTCCGGGGCCTGAGCCCCGGGCACCAAAAGGTGACTTTGAAAATGTGAGTTTTATCAACTCAGTTCTGAAGCAGCTAGATGCAGTTCAACTACGTGCCAAATGTATTATAACGAGTTAAAAAAACCAAATCCAGTTATCGCTTTGAACCGTCTTTCGTGTCGGTGTCGAAGACGAAGCTGCGACATCGTTATTTAATTTTTCGCTGTTCCGACAAAGTAGCGCAGACTTCATTCTGCAGGGAGAACTTGCTCTGTAACGCCCTTCCATTTCTTTTTTACTCAATCATTTGATAGGGTTTCGCGCTATAGATGAGTCTGAAGAACAAACGTATTTTGAAGTTTACTGCTTACTCGTAACTCATTATTACTTTCCTTGGACAGTACGCCCGGAATTTTTTTCGCCTTTCGTCGTGAGAACCTGCAAAAAGTGTTCACACCGCGTGGAGAGTTGCGAGACGATATACCTGAACGGCGTCCCTCTCGGCTAAGTTGTGCCCGCCTGACACAACAAATAGAGTGCACGACTGTTCGTAAGCGTAGGAGGATTACAGCAAAAGCTGTGTCCGTCTCTCTCGCTCTGCGCACGGAAGCTGTCCGTTTAGCGTCGTATTTCGAGTGCTCAGGCCTCCATACAGGCGGCATTCGCGGAATCCGCTGGCGTGTGTACCCAGCGCAGATTGTGCTCTGTTTTCGAAGGAGGCTTGCGTAAACTATGGATAAGCGTGGCCTGGAGGGGGACTGCATTGTGTGCGCGTACCTGCGGCGTGCCGGAGAGATAGCGCGCAACGTCCCGTCAACTGGGACACGCGCACAGCATGCGCTCCTGGGAGGGAGACGCCGCGGGTAAGGTACCGCGGGCATCTAGCCTACGCCGAGGTCCTCCGCGGATGACGTCCGCTGAGGTTTCAGTGCATTTGAATGCGTGCCGCAGCAGGAGGAGCTCGAGGTGGGCGAGTTGTCGTTACATAGTTAAGACAGGAAAAACGGCGCAAAAAAAAAAAAAGGGGGTCAGGTTAGTGTCACTAGATAAGTGACACTAGGTCAGGTTTGACACTTGCAAAGCTAGTTATCACGAGCGAAAGGTCTGTTTGGCCTGGTTTTGCAAAGGTTATGCACACAGGGTTTCGTGATGGTTAGGCCGATCCGGAGGCGGCGCTCCATTTATGGTGAGGCCGAGTGACCAAGTGCCGGCGAGGTAGCTAGTCACGTGGTACCGTAGCGGCGAGGCTCCGAGCAAGCGCGTCTGCGACGGCTCTCCTCAGTGGATCGCGTGGCGTGACGTCACACCTGTCATACTTGCGTTCCGGCGGTTCAAGGTCATTGCGACGCGATGAATGACCTTGTGGAACACTCCTGGCGTAGTAGAGCTGTCGCTCTAAACGCAGCACAAAAGAGCACAAGTGCAGCAGACGGGCGCTAAGAAAGAGAGATACTAGAAACCTTTCATATTGCGAGTGCCGAGGGCGCGTGCATTAGCTCCCCGGCAGCGGTGTTTGCCGAGAAGCAGATGGCTTTTCTGACGCTGTAGAAATCATCGTGACTTCACTGCGGCGCGACACCTCTTCCCGTGTGTCAAAACACTCGTTCCTTCAAATAAATTTTATAGTTCGAAGTTAGCGCTCGCCCGTTGCCCTTGCGTTCGTTTGTCCTGTATCATTTCGCTGCTTTTTCGTAAGTGTCCTTACTGCAGCTTGTAATGTGTCAGCCTTGCTTGTCGAGATGGCCAAGTTGGGGTTTCATGTGCAGAAAGTGTTGAGCTCCAACTTGGGTGATCTGGATAGGAGGTTGCCCACGTCCGTACCCTTACCCCGTCTCTCTGTAATAAACGTTTATTCATTATCATGTTGACATTCAAGACGCATCCTTCCGCACACGGGCGTTTGAACACTTCGCGGCCGTGTCAGAAATACAGCCGCCGCGTGTCCCCCGTTCCCAGCAGCCTTGTTCGTCACTGAACCACCATCGCGAGTCCGTTCACCTCCCACAAATCGTGGCAGTGCAATGCACCCGCGTAGGCAGCGCACGCCAGCAGTCGAAGGAGACGTTAACAGAACGGGAAGAGAGGGCCGAGAGAGAATTAAGCCGTGCTTCTGCGCCGACGTTGGCGTCATTGTGCGGCTTCGCTCGGGGAACGACTAGCTTGTTTCCCACGGCGTACACGCGGGAAAAAGCAAAGGGTTCGCCGCCGTTCTCGTCAAGTGTACGCCCAAAAGTACAAATACGGGGGACCGTTCGGTCGATTGTTTGGTCCCACGCATAGATCGATCGGACGCGACCAGAGGGTGCGTGAGACAGTCGGCGACGCGAGTGATGACTCAACAACCCGTGGTGCATCGGAATGCGCTCGTGAGCAGGCCGCTTTATCGAGCAAACGATTCACTTGCGTGCTACTCGGCCTCCGAATAGAAGCCGGTGGGAAAAGTGCGTCTCGCCTTATCTCCGAACGGGGCGATAGTCGAATTGCGTGCGCCAGCTGATCTAACTCGTTCGTTATCTGCCTCCGGGAATGGTGGCCGCAACCCGGTGTTGTTGAGACGTCGCTCAAATGCAGGCTCGCTTCAAATCCTGAGAGACGCATGTCCGAAGACATTATCAATTGAAGGTCACGGGAGAGAGACATACGTAAACCCTCGTTATAACGAAATCTTACTTCGTTTGAAATCTTGCTTATTCCAAGACTTTTTCACGAATTGCTGTGCATTGAGAAGTCGTCACTGCTTGTGACGAAATATCCGTTATAACGGAGATTCGTGTCCCGAGCACGTCGTTGTAATGAGGATTTAGTGGAGGGAGAGAAAATCCTACCCGCGTTTAGCGAAGTAACGCTCACAATGAAGTCGGTTTTAAGACTGATTACGATGGATGCTTTAAAACGGGGTTTTACAGTGCGTGCATCTTGTTTACAATTTCTCCCTAAACTCTCTAAGACCGCGGCGTCAGAGGTTGCGGGTTTGATTCCCGGCCGCCGTGCAAGAACCCCGCGTGCGGGAAACTTATTCTTCAAATCCTCGCACACGCAACGCTGGCGCGCTTAATATAGTAGCCTGGGCGTGTATCCTCCGCGCGCGTGAAACCCGACACATTTAAATGCACGGTAATTATTCGCGACTGCTTCCTCGAACACGCCCGTTCGTGCGCTCCTCGTCAGCTGTGCCGCGCCCCCCGGGCGAAAAAAGGCGCACCCGGGTGGCCCCCGCCCTCTGGCCTTGTGACCCCGAGAGCCTGGAAGGGGCGCGTCGTGTTTTCGGGCCGAGCAGCTAAACTTCCTGTCCGAGACCTTGCCCCCGTGCTCTCGCTGGCTGCAGTGCTCTGGCGCTGCTGCCACAATATCCGGGAGGAGAGAGCTTTTCCTCGTCGCGGGAGTAATCTCTGCCCGGTGTGCCTGGGACCGCCACAGCACTCGGGTGCGACGACGAAATGTAGCGGGATAAGGGCTTGGAAGGGGGAATTAAGAAGGGATATAGATTGCCGCCGGCCACTAGTGTGGAATTGGTGCGACGGAAGTCGAGCAAGAGGCAATCTGGTCGACCGTCGAGCGGCGTTGCTGGAGATATCCTGAAGTGGCTGTATAGGTGTACAAAATATGCCGAGAAGGAGTAAAAAAAAAAAAAAAAACGGAAGAGAGAGGGCGGGTAAGTAATGTTGAGGAAAAGAGTATATATACGCGAAGAGGAGGAGCCGTTATGCGTATCCGGGTGCGTGTGTGTGTGTACACGCACGCACGCACGCACGCACGCACGCACAAAGACAGACAGACAGAGAGACAGACAGACATAAGATCCGGGATTTGGTTTCAAAAATACACGAGAGTAGACACACGTATGAGAACGATGATTGAACTAACGTTTCGACCGGGGTCCGGTCTTCGTCAGAGACAATGACGAGTCCGGACCCCGGTCGAAACGTTAGTTCAATCATCGTTTTCATGTGTGTCTACTGTCTCGCTTATATATATATATATATATATATATATATATATATATATATATATATATATATATATATATATATATAAGGGTTGGCCGTCAAGAAAACATTGGAAACAAAGGGGAGGATGTGGTAGGTAATTGAAACAGATAAAGAATTTCGAAAGAAAGAAAGTGGAGAAAAAATGCCCGCCGGGTGGGCATTTTTTCTCCACTTTCTATGCGGGCATTTTTTCTCCACTTTCTTTCTTTCCAAATTCTTTATCTGTTTCAATTACCTACCACATCCTCCCCTTTGTTTCCGAGGTTTTCTTGACTGCCAACCCTTATTTCTGTCTTATTTCAACGAGCCCCTCATTTCTAATTCTGATTCGCTATTTATATATATATATATATATATATATATATATATATATATATATATATATATATATATATATATATATATACACACACTTGCACACAGTGGCTTGCTGCTTCCGTGTGTATCGTGATGCAAGGAGACGGAAGTCCCGAGGGGGTACTGGGGCGTCAGCTTGTTATTATTCCCGAGTATTTTTCTTTTCTATCTTACCCCCCCTCTTCTCCCCTCGCGGCGCCCGCTGCTGTCTAGACGGTGGCTGCAATCTTTGGCACGGGTCGCTGGCCACACCGCGATGACGGCGACGCTTTATTATAATGTATACGCACTCCTCGCTGTTTGAGTAAAAGGGGCGAGGGGGTGCACTGTTTTCACGCTTGGCGAGTTTCCGTGTCTGTTCGTGCACCGCCGCTCCTGTGCGCATGCGCGTTGCGGGGGGCGGAAGAAGTTGGCCGCGAAAATAAGCACGTCGTGACCGTTGGTGGTGCGCGGTCGCGTCGTCCTGTTAACTGTCTCGGCGGAAATGCGAGCCGTCGTGATGATGCAACGACACCGCGCTGCGGAAACACGTTTCAAGGTTGCGCGTTAACTTGAACCACCGCTGTAGGGGTGGAACCATCGCAGGCGCCAACTGCTGGTGCTGCGTTGCTATTTGAGACAACGCCGCTTCTATATGCTTCTGTGTTTCTTGGAAGGATACAAGGAAGGCGTTTGTCTTTATACCGTTAACCATGTTTACTATATGACGACAACGCCTCTATTGCATACGAGGCAACGCTTTATATTTCATAAAGCACGGGCTTTCTCTGTATGATTAACATCGCCGTCGTCGTCGGGATGATCATAATCATCATTATAATCATCGCGACCACTGACCGCATCCAAAATGAAGACGTTTAGCGTCGTATGGGAGTCGAAACCTCGAATCATCATTTTGTACTCTTTCAGTGGCCGCGGTTTCACGCTTCATCGCCAAATGCGTAGCTTAATTCGGCACGTTAAAACGCCGGACATGTTTTTTTTTCTTTTCTCGAACGCTTTTTATTTTAAAATGGCATTTGTCCAGCCCGTATGCTATTTGTGAAGCAGAGCAACCGAATTCCGTAATTTGCGAGAGTTCCGTGAATCGCAACGTCGGAAATAAGTTTCGCTTGAGTCAGCAAGCTGGAGAAGCGTGCTTACGTAACTACACTTGTTATACCGCCTTCCCGCAGGTCCTCCATAAGCACACAAATCCGCGGCCTTGGTCGCGAGCGTATAATCACCGCACAGAGCGACACAAAGTGGTGCGCTTGCCTTGCGGGTGCTCGCAACCCGACGTCGTATGCGGTGTGGGATCTTGGCAGGCCTTGCGGCGACTGTTTGCGCGTCTCTCCCACTCGTCACGCGCAACGAGGGGCTACGCCCGTCGCCTTTGTTGCGACAACGGACAATCGATTCCCAACGAGCGCTGCTTGTAGAAGCGCGCGTGTGCGCTGAAGGTTAGAGTTCCTGTATATAGCTCCCTGCGGGAGCTATATACAGGAACTCTACTGAAGGTGAGAAGCTGACGGGAGTCCCTTCTTGCAAACCAACGGGCGTGGTACCGCGGCACAGAGCTTGTGTCACCGACTGTCTCGCTCTCTACTCTCAAGAGTAGCCGCCGACTGAGTAACGACTGCTGGAAACGATGTGTGGTCGCCCTTGAATTGAACAATGAGAGACACATTTCAAGGTCACTGTTTTTCCTGCTTTCTGATACGGTGTTGTCCTCTCCCATCCCGCTGTTCCCCCATCACCGACTTCTCAACATTTCTTATGTGTTGTGTGGCCGTGTGTTTAAGCCAAAGCAACTGAAAACAGGGCGGCCGAGAAAAAGCCAGTTCTGATTTTTCTTTCCTTTTTCTTAGTCTCGTTTTTTTCTTGGTCTTGTCGAACTAAAAAAAGAAGTGCGAAATAGGCGCAAGCTTGACAACTGTGCGTGGTCCCGTTGGGTAGACTCGCGGAATCGTGTACCAACAATAAGCGTACATTTGAACGTATAGTTCATCTCAGAAGCTAGCTGCAGCACTGTGGAGGCTACATTGTTGTCCCCCTCAGGGCGCCTAACTCACCGCGAAGGAAGCGACAAAAGGCGCCGGGGCCGTGCGGTGCCACTTGCCGAGAGGGGAGAAGGGAGTGTCCTTTCAGGACCCCCTTCACGGCGGATTAGGCGCCCTCAGTGGGCGCACTATTTATAACAATGTAGCCTCCACAGTGCTGCAGCTAGCTTGTGATATGAACTATAGGTATTACGGAATTCAATTTTACGAATTTTCGTATTCAGCGAACAAGTTCGGATCCTTCCCCGCAGTGTACCATAGCCTTGTCGATTTACAGATTTTGCGAAGTTCCCGATTGAACGGTATGAGTTTGCAGGTCCCCATGTTGTCGTTAAATGGACGATTCTATGTTTTGCCATTTTGCGTGGCCTCAAAAACCGGCGTTTCGCTGTCCCTCGTTGCTCGCTTAAAGTGGCACTCGATCAACGCCAATGAATCCGCACCTGCGCATCCCCTCCTGCGCATTCACACGTCGGCGCGGCTCTATAAAGTCTATAGGGCTGGTGTAGTAATCATAAATACGACGGATCATGCGTAGCTGCCCCCTCTGTGCAAACGCGTCATCGGTCTCCATCTGTCTCGCAGGTGCGCCGCTCGCCGACACCCGCCGCGGGTTTCCGACGCGTGTCGAGCGACCACGCCTTCCTTTTGTCGCCGCATTATACGAGCGAACTGCGCTGTAGGTACAACTGAGCCTCTTTATTTTTATTTCCCGCATTATGCGACGGAACTGCTTCTAGCTATTAGCAATCAGCGAAGCCGATATGCATGGCGTTCCCGTTTTGCCGCTGGTAGAAGCCCGTTCTACGTGGTTCGAATTTCGCCTGCGAATTCGCGAATTCGCAGCAAAACGACCTATTTGTCCTATTTTCACTGCTGCGACAGTTTGCCAAATGGCAAGCGGCGTTCACAGGAGATATTTGACTGTTCCAAACATTTGGCAATTTGCCACAGCAACGAGAATAGGTCGTTTTTGCCGCACGAGCGGCGCCGCAGCTGCGAATTCGCTAGCGAAATTCGCTCCATGTAGAACGGGCTTCACCGTTAGCACCGTGTTCGCCTCACCGTCGTCATCCCGCACCTTATCGCATCTCCTTCGCTACTTCTCTTTGCCGCTCTTCTCCCGGTAGGGTTACGCAATGCGGTTGCTTTAATTTGTAACAAACGACTCCGGCCTGCCAGATCCTATTCACCCCGATGTGCGGCCGCGCCTTTTTGCGGCGGTTGCGGCGCGCGCCTCCCCGCCGCTGGTGGCGGACGGCGTCGTCCTTGAGATCTTCGAGGCCGTCCCCTCCGTGGTGGTGAAGTGCGTAACGGCGTCTCCTCTCCGCGGGGCCGTTTAAATTATAAAACTCGGTCGCCTAATGGCGGCACGCTTCGCTGGCCAAGCCGCCTTTCGGAAACCGGATTGTTGTGCTGCCTCCGTTACTCGCGCGCTGCGCTGGGGTGGGACGAGGCTTGGAACGCCACCCCGTTTGATACCGTTAGTGACCGCATTGAAGTGTGCAGAATAGGATGCCACGCTGAACAACTGCAAAAAAGAAAGCATTTTCTTTAGAAGAGTGGCATATATGATTAAGGGAGGAAGTAAAAATTAATTGAATAACACTCTTCATTCTTTAACGAAGGATGGGAAATACAGATGCTCACAGCTCGACTCGTGGTGTGCCCCAGGGCGGGGTTTTATGTCCGGTGGTATTCAATGTCCGCCTGATCAGAATTGCGACGTCTTGGCTCGCTCGGGAAAGTATCCGATCGGAATGTATGGATTGTGAAAGTAAAGAATTGGAGACAAGGCTGACTCCTGAGGGCCAACCTGGCTACATTTTACGCTGTTCGCCATTATTGTGCACTCTAGGGTGCGCGTGTGTTCTGGGCCCTGCATGCATACACCGGTCTCTTGTCGTATTGAACAATGTGCTTTAGTTACGAAAGGTGACCATCATTTTACAAGCTTTGAATTCTTATTTACTGCGCTGCATATATTCTACTTACATGCAGTCTGGTTATTGTTTATTCTTTGTATAAGAGCTGCAATTAAGCTATTTCTTTGTATGCTATCAATAACAAGAGGTCCCACTACAGTTTATTACTCTGGGACCCCTTTCTGTATTGAATATATTCTAGTGATGTACCCTTCTATCACAACAATAAAGTTATATTCTATTCTATTCTATTCTATTCTAAATGCAGCGTCTTTTGGGTGCAACCTCTGCGAATCGTCCTGCCGTTTCTTTTTTCCTATTTTGCAGACATGTCGCTATCAGAGACACATTTACCTGGAACATTATTCCGGCGGCTTGTGTGTATAGTTCCGAAGCTTTAGCGCTGGCCGTTAAAATGTTTAACGTATCTCGACGATCTCTGCACGCACGCGCATCGGGGGGCGGCACATAAAAGGGGGACGCCGCGGCGCGTACGCGCCCGGCTCTCGAGATGCGAATTGATTAAGACGCGCTGCGAGGAGTTGGAAGGAGGGCGGAGGAGGAAATCTGCACGGAGCAATACCTCATTACGCCAAATTAATGGTCCTTCCGCGGCGACTGACGCGTCCGCGCGATCGCGGCGTTCCCATTTCGAAGTTTCCCGCGTCCCGTCGCGTCACAGTTTCTGGAAATCATAAAGAGTTGGGGGCCGTGGACGCGGGACGTCCTTGAACGCTCGCCAGCGGATGCCAGCGGAAGGGGATCACAAGTCCGCAGATCGTGCGCCGTCGAAGAAGAATAAAGAGCTGACCGGGCCGCATACCGGTGCCGGTCGGTCAGGAGAGAGAGAGGGCGTCTTGTGCAGGCAACAGGCGGCGCGGATGAAAGCGGTGTGAACACCAGCGTCGGCGGCGCTGCAGAAAGAATGCGGTGCGGCATTATAAGCGAGCGATGGCGGCCGCAACTTCCCAGCTTTTGTCTGTTACCCCCCGCGGCCGGCCTCTCACCCTGAAGTCTTCTCCGCTGTCTGCTCCGTTCCGTTAATGGTCGCCAGGAGATCTCGCTCGCCGAACGTGGCCGCCCGCGTTAACGTGGCGCGCCTGCGGTGTGCACGTGGCGGGCGCGGTGGTCGTGAATGGTGGGTGTTTTGGGCTAGTTTCTGTTAGCGCCTGCGACTGCCGTGTGTTGCTGCCGAGTAAGCTTGTGACGTTTAGTAAAAATTGTGGTTGATTTCTCTGTCGTAGGAATCGGTAAAACACGAAAGTGAAATGTGCAGCGACATGTACAGCTGAGTGTTATTTGCGGGTCGGCGGCTGTCTTATGGGTGTGCTTGGCGAGCGGCGTCCTGCTGGCGGGTCGCTTAGGCAAAGGTGTACCGGCGTCATTTCCGTGACGGATATGACGTCAGTGAAATCTTGGGGTATCCCGGCATAAGACTTTCGTGGTAAAATATAAAACCCGAAAACGAACAACCCTGAATATGACGTATACTCTTTAGTACTAAAGGTTGCTTCCCCGCAAGAAGACCCTGTGTGCAGGGGTGCACCCTTTACAGGCCGCTTGCATCGGTGTACTGGCGTCATTTCCGTGACGGATATGACGTCACTGAAATATTTGTGCATCCCGGAATAAAACACTTTCGTGTTAAAAATTGGGCAGCTTGGCGTAGATTGTGCGCTAAAAATCGCCGCAGGTGCGTTTCACTGCAATGCTCCAGAACGACAACCCTGTGCGTGACCAAGTGTGCGAATTTTGCGAATGGCGAGGGCCTGCGTGCGATTAGAGTACAAAATTCGAAGACCATTTGTCTAACGACAGAGGTGGTTGAAACGCGAAGTTTTCTTCCACCGCAAACCGCGTCCAATCGAAGTCCAATATCGTGAAAGATTTGTTGGTTATCATGTGCCCTTTGATGATGATGGTGATGCCGCTGAAATGCGAGGCACGTACCCCTCTGAGGGTGATTGGGCAGCGATAAAGTGTCTGTGCACGCGCGCTTGATGTAACGTTGTAGAAACCATTGTGGGAGTTAGCTTTTCTGCAGTGCGTTCTGGGCGTAATGATTTGGATTTGGGACTTCGAGGACATTGACTTTTGACCAGAGAAAGTTTCGCGTTTCAACCGACATCTTTCACCTCTCCTCGATCATCATTATAGTCAGAGAAAGTTGGTTTTCCTGCAGTGCGTTTTCGCGTATACGGTCGCCATCAGTAAGGCAAAGAAAGCTACGCCTTAAAAAATAGAATTTTCGGTGGGACAACAGCTCAAATAAGGCACACCTTTGGGCGGTGGTAGGGATCAGGGCGTTCATTCTTGTCTGCAGATGGAGGGGTTCACGAGTTTTCGAATAGAAGCGGCATTGCCAAAGGGATGCTTTCGAAGATTCCGATCGAACCGAACGGCCTCTCGACCAGAGCGCTGACGTACTGTAATCGCCCGAGAGAAACGCGTGTTGGTTTAACGCTTTTACGTCAATGGCGTGAAGTTGGATGGACGGCTACCGTGGGAGATAGCGGCTGCGTGTTCATGCCAGCTCTTCAGCATGCGCTGAAGTGCCCATACCGCTTTATGGCTGACTCGCGGGGCTAAAAACGTTCGTTTTTGGACTGCTAGCTGCAGAGGTATGATGCGAATTTCTACGGCGTTTTTCCGCCTAATGATCCGGCTAGAGACCCCGGGAGCTTCAGTATCGCGAAGACGTATACACAGAGGAGGCACGGCCGCGCTCCAAGTATGTGCTGGACGCGTGACTGCAAAGCGGAATAACCCTTCCCACTGGGGCGGTTTTCTTGCTCGTTCGAACGACCGCTGCGGCAGGGGAGAGGAGGCGGGGAGCTATTTGGCTAAGCGGCCGTTTTATGCAAATGCGGAGGCTTGCGCGGCGCGTCCTTGGAGCACTGAATTCTCGCCGCGTGACTGGTCGCGGTGTTTGTAAGCGCGTGTTCCGTTAACCCGATCCCTAGGTGCGCACGGCATGCAGGTGAACCTTTCAGGTGTATTCTACTTGCGTCGCTAATAAACTCGAATAGTGTTTGCGGGGGTCTGCAGTTACGTGTTTTTTTTTTTGTGTGTGTGTGTGTGAAATCGGGCTTAAAGGGGCACTGACACAAAAATTTTGCATCTTGTTTTTTTTGTTGCAATAAGTAGCTAGTGACCTACTTATAACCTGTAGAAACCTCATTTGCTTCAGCGTGCAACGGTTGTTTGATTAGAGGCATTTTCAATGCGGCCAGTCGCAGTTTCGGTTTCAGCGAGTGCCGCGAAACGATGGATTTTGTGGATTTTGTGTGAACAAAGCTGACCACGTGACCGTCGGAGTGATATCACAGTTACAGAGCAGAGCCGCCGTAGCACTGTCGAATCCGCATCGACGGCAGTTTCTGCGAATGCCCCCCCGTACTGATCTCGTGAGGCGCCTAATTAAAAAGCGACCGTGGATGTGACGCAGGCGCTGCGAGGGCAAATGCTACCGCGGCTAACGAACGACGCGCGACACTCGAGACGGTGGGTGGCAAGACGCGCGCTGGGAGCAGCCGGCCGGTCTGCCTACAGGTCCGCCTACAGATGTGTTTGGCTTAGCACTGCGGCGGATATTCGAGTGCCGCTCTCGCAATCGGTGCAGATGACAATTTTTAATGCAACCCGCTATGGCATCATTAACTCCTTTCTTATGTAAGCCACCATGGTCGGGACTTGGGGACAATTTCGTGCAGCGGTAACAAGCTATCACTCGAGCTACCTGCGCCGGCGTGGGCCACTTCGCGGCCGTGGCCGCCGCCTGCACAGCGACCATGCGGCTTGCTCAGTGGGCTTTTCGTGCCTCCGGCGCGTTTCCGCATCCAATGGTAATACACAGTAATAGAAACAGAGTGCCTGGAATCGCTGTCGAATTTTGGTCGCGGCCAGCTGCCCGATGAGCTGACGAAATCACGGCGCCTCCGCCGCCAACGATCGGGCCGTTCGTTCTCGAGAGCAGAAGCTCCGCCCTCCGGCCCTCCGATTGGAGCGGCGAGCCGGCAGTGCGGAAGCGGCAAACACAAACTCGTGACGTGTTTGGATGTTGTTTATTTACACTTGCGCGTGGTCCTCTGCTGGCCGCTCGGTTGCGTTTCGCACACTTCAAAATTGATTTTAAATATGTTCTAGGCTGTATTCACCGCTGATATTTTGCAGATGATGTATATGTGTCCCCACCAATCTATCTCCGAAGTTATCTCGCCTTCAAAATTTTGTGTCAGTGCCCCTTTAAGATTTGCTTGGCTGACTCCGCGATCTGTCTGCTGGGGGGCGTTTCGCTACTGAGCTACTGGGATTGGCAGGTTCGAGTCGTGGTTGGCCTTGTTTTAGACTACCTGAAATGCGCAAGCGCTCATTTAGCGAAATTCGAGTGCGCGTGAAAGAACTCCGCAACTTTGGATGCTGTAGCGGACCGGGGCTTTTTGCCGCCGGTACATTTGATTGATGTTTTTTTAGACGAATCAACTAGCACGTTCCTCTGGTTAAAAAAAAAAAATAGAGAAAACTGCGGTTAATTCTTCTGTCATAGGAATCGGTAAAACACGAAAGGGAAATGTGCAGCGAAATCTGCAGCTGAGCATGATATGTGGGTCGGCGGCTGTCTTGTAGGTGTGCTTGGCGAGCGACGTCCTGCTGGCGGGTTGCTTTCGGCAAAGGTGTACCGGTGGAATTTCCGTGACGGATATGACGTCAGTGAAATCTTGGTGTGTACCGACATAAAAAAACTTTCGTATTAAAATATAAAACCCGAAAACGAACAAACCTAAGTATAACGTACTGATGATGATGAGTGACGATGATGATGATTGCTATTGGTTTCCCCCTTGTAGCGGGGCGATGACATGTCATCTTACCAAAAAGGACTATATACCTATGTTTTATACTCTTGGTTTAATACTAGCGCTGCTTAGCAGGCATAAAAAGCTTATTAGGCACAAAATACTTTTTTTTTTCTGTTACAGGTGGTAACTGGCCTAGGCAATATTCCCCTCTCTGCTTTCGTCCACCAGCATGCTAATCTTCTTTTCGTCCCCTCGACAGCTTTGAAGCTAACTTGCTCTGTGATACCCTTAAATCCTAAGGCTTTTGGAAGCCGAATATTTCCCTCATGTAGATTTGGATGGATACCCTCACATTCTAACACTATGTGCCGCATAGTTTCTGTTTATTTTCCGAAGACCACGCATACGCCATCATTTTGTGAATACCTCCCCAAAAAACTCTTAGTTCGCAAGCAACCTGCTCTAGCCTCAAAAAGCAAAGCACGGCCCTGGGAATTATCATAGAAATTTTCCTTTCTGATGTTCAATTTCTCAGCCCTGTACATCTCTAACGACATTTTAGCTTCCATTTTTTTCTCTTCATTTATTTGTTTCAATCTGCCTTGCCTCTTTTTTGGTTACCTTGGCTGTTTTGGATTCTCCACTGTCCTTTCCGTATTTGATCGTTAGCCTTCTAGTCTTCCTTAACCACTGCGTGTACCCACGCTTTTCAAGTATAGGTACCTAAAAACCTTAGCTGCCCACCTGCGTTGATTCATTGCTCTCAACCTCATCTCAAAACATATCGTACTCTGCACTTCTCGAACTTCAAACGACGCCCAGCCCACATCTCGCTGTACTGCTTCGCTAGTTGTTCTTCCATGCGCGCCTAAGGCCAAACGGCCTACCGTTCTCTGGTTCACTTCAAGGCCTGATAGAACGTCTGATTTTAAGCAGAGTACAGCATTCGCAAACGTGAGACCCGGAACCATTACTCCTGTCCACATTCCTCTTACTACTTCATATTTGTTATACCCCCACAGAGCTCTATGCTTCATTATAGCTGCCTTTCGCTTTCCCTTACCCTTAAGTTGCTCCTCGTGAGTTCTTAAGTAGTTATCCCCTTCGTTTATCCACACTCCTAAATATTTATATTCCTTCAATCTGGGTAATTCGCCTTTACTCTTTACTACTAAAGGTTGCTTCCCCGCAAGAAGACCCTATGTGCAGTGGTGCACCCTTTACAGGCCGCCTGCTTCGTTGTACTAGCGTCACTTCCGTGACGGATATGGCGTCCCTCAAATGTTTGTGTATCCCGGAATAAAACACTTTCGTGTTAAAAAAAGACAGACCTGGTACGGGGTAACCAAAGAATATCATTCTGCCGTTCACAAGCCTTCCCGACTGTCTCGGACAGAGGGTTCAGACCAAGTGCAAGAACAAGTATTTGGTTAGCTGCGAACGTTACGGGAACTGTCCTGTATTTTCGTCATAACTGCCTCGGGGGCACGGAGCGCGCGACCTTTACGTTTTGTTTTCCGGCTTGTGCCCGTTTTTGTGGGTAGTTTTCGGGTTTCTAACAAGTTTTTAAAATCGTGTAAGGGGCGATGACAAGCGAGTTCCTGCAAACGGAAGAGAGACGGCGTGCGGGCTCCAGAACCGCGGAAGCGTACTGGTCTAAACGACACTCAGTCCTTTGTGGTAATGATTTTTTTTTTTCAATCAGTCAGTGCAGTGCTGCTGTGACGTCGATATACTGTCGGCGTCAAATGAAACGCGAACACGAAAATATGAACCAGAACGTGCAAAATTGAAAAATACTGTCCGTAGAGTGCATATAATGGTATAATGGCACGCTACTGATATATATTCGGAACTCCACTATTCCCAGCTTTCTTTTTGTAACTAAGCCACGTGTCATTTTGGCCTGCATGGAAAGAATTCGCGCTATTTGTGCGTTCAGGTTCATATTTTCGTGTTCGCCTTTCATTTGACGCCGATAGTACGTTTGAATACAAATCGCAGGCGGATTAGGAAATAGTTAGGTGTAATCGACGACTCGGTATGGATTACGCGCGTCTTGTATACAAAGCAGTTTAGGCTGGATGTTCAGACTGTTAGATCTTAGCTGCAGCCTTTCGAAATATTCAAGTTCGATGTATCCGGGTTCGACCGCTTGCAAGGCGAACTCGACGCATCCTCGCAATAGCCGAATCTCTGACGATCGCTTCGTTGCTGAACATGCAGAAACACTGCTGTAGTGAATGCAGAAAGGGCGTCCAAGTGGGTGTCTTTTACTTAGAAGGTGTTCAGCCTGGGTACAAATAAGATAAGGAAGAGGAGCTTGCAGTCATTTCTTTTGCGACACCGCAGGGAGAGATGGCGGATTAGCCGCAAATATTATGCTAGGCTTCTTTCCCTGTTAATCGTATGCGTCGCCACGAAGGATTGCGTATGCAGGAAGGATAATCTTTTCATTTCTCTCTATCTGTCTCTCAATATATTGCTTCACGTGCGCGTTTGTGGCGGGAAAGAGCAGGGCGTTTTCCGGCTGCTGAGGAGGAAAGCGTGTAGCGTTAGGCCCGTTCAGCGGATTCCCCCATTCTTACCGCCTGACCCGCCGCGGTGGCTCTGTTCAACGAGTTGCTGTTCAACGACTTGCTGTCATGGAAAATAACTGTTTAACGGCTACGGCGGCATCCCTCTAGAAGCTCGGCCAGATGAGTTGTGGGTACGGTACCCGGACTTCTACGAGGCCAGGGGCTGTGTTCGCGAAAGAACTTCTGCTACGCATCTTACGGTACGTCCGTTTTCTAAGGAAAGGCGCCCTGACAAGGTGTCGAAGAAGTTTTGTTTGAGTTCAGTACGTCTTGCTGCAAGCGCTCCTTCGTTTTTTTTAATTAACTTATCTGCATTCCTCTTCGTGATTCGTGTTCCGGGTAACAGCGCCAGCGCTATGATTGAAGGAAGGTACTCCATTGGCCATTGCTCTCACCTGCACTTGAGGGTTGTCAGCGTCCGTTTCGTGGCCTAGGAGATATGAATGCCCTTTTCGGAGACAAGACGAGTGACGATGAACAAAAGAATTAACATTACAAGCCGTTCTACCTTATTATTATTATTATTATTACTGTATTATGCTTGATGTCATCTGCAGAGGGCCCAGTCACCGCCGTCAGGAGACATAACGCGGTTCTCGAACGTAATAACTCCGCCACATCGACCGCCCATTCCCGCACGAGGCGTAATGGCGAATCTCAGCAAGCACCGCTCGACCCTGAAGGAATTTGCACACAAGTAACGCGGCGGTGTTTCCATCAGCCAGCTGCAGCATCAGCGAAAAGTCTTCGACCATGACGTCACGCAGCCGGCAAGCTGCAGGGAGTGCAGGAGGGAAGCCGCGCGCGTTATATACGGTACATTATACGCGCCATTGAGTGAGCTGGCGGCATGCGCCAAGCGTGCGGCGGTGCGCAAGGTCAGCTCTGGCTTTCTTTTTCTCCTTTTCTACCTACCTTCCCCTGTGTTGGTGGAGACGTTGACCTCTCGGCACGGACGGACGACGGCCATTTCTGGCCACCGGAGTGGCCGCTCACGAGCGCATGACGGAAGGGGCCTCTGCCGCGACCCGTCTTCTTCCCGGACAGGGACGACGTGACGATGGCGGGGGGCGCGTATTATGCGCACATAACGCAATACTCGTGAGGCTGCGAGGACGGAATGTGCGCCTGAATATACGGGAGCCTCATCGTCGCCCGGCCGCGCGCGATTCCTCAGTCTTGAGTCACGAGTGGCGTGCGTGTGACGGAATGAGCCAGGTATCAGCAAGCTGCGTGTGTAGTGATGGCGGCGCGGCTGTCTGGGCGCGAAATTGTGCGCGCGCCGCAACGGCGGGTGTGTGCGAGATGTGTGTCTTAATACGGGGGAGGAGTGGTCTACCCGCCGCGGTGGCTCAGTGGCTAAGGCGTGTTGCGCTGCTGAGCCCGAAGTCGCGGGTTCGGTTCGCGGCCGCGGCGGCCGCTTTTCTGATGGAGGCGAAGAGCAAAAACGCCCGTGTGTGCGAGATTTCGGCGCACGTTAAAGATCCCCAGGTGGTCAAGATTAATCCGTAGCCCTCCACTACGGCGCGCCTCATCGCCTGCGTTGCGTCGGCGCGTTAAACACTACAATCAATCAATCAATCAATCAATCAATCAATCAATCAATCAATCAATCAATCAATCAATCAATCAATCAATCAAGAGGAGGGGTCTACTCATCCGGCTTTTTGCAGAAAGCGGGACACCCATACCCGTTTTTACGTTTCTGAAAAGCGCGATGTGACCGGCCACTGTATATGATGATAATTCCGCTTCTTTCTTTGGCTAAGAGAGGTATCCCATCCGTTACCTCTAATTTTACGGCGACAGAGATCGCGGTTATTAAAACATCCGGTAATCGAAAGAGGTTAGTTGCAGAGCAATGCGTTTCGTTGTTTGTGGCGAGCGTGGGTGAAGAGTAAGGTTCCGGATTTCAAAAGACCGCGTTAGTAGTAGCGTTTGTGCTGTCGTGTAGGCTGTAGCGTCACTTCAGAAACGTGGTGCCATTACGTATATGGCGGTGAGCGAGTTCACCCCTGGCTGTTCCTGGAAAGGCGAAGCAGCACAGAATTGCGTGCGATACGTTTACGCTTCGCTGCTACTTACAGGGTAGGCTCACTGAGTGTGTCAACCTTGCGCAGTGTTACAATACTGTAATACGCCTACGTATTCCTCTAGCAGAATGGCTCTGGGGTGGTATTCTCGTAACTGTCCCTTTTGAAAACGTCCCTTTGAGTCCCTTTCATCGTGACGTACTTCCGGTTAAGCAATGAACGTTGGCAGTAGGTTTGTTGCGCTTGCGTTACGTCACTTCCGGTTGTTTGCTTTTAGCCAATCAGGGCTCGCCAAAAGGGACACTTTTGAAAGGGACGCAAAAGGGACAAAACTCGAGAATACCGCCCCTGGTCTGTGCTAGTTGGTACATCTTCGATGGGAATCAGCTTGAATAAAACGAACACAAAAGGAAGAGGGAGATACACGACACACTGCTGACTATCAACTGAACAAACTTTTTAATATTTTTCGTGTTTTTTTTTCGTACTTATATATCTGTGTTTCCTTCAGTGAAATTCCAGTTGATAGTCCGCAGTACGTCGTGTACCTCCCTCTTCCTTTTGTGTTCGTTTTATTCAAGCTGATTCCCATCGAAGGTATTCCTCTATTTGTCAGTGGGCTTAGACCACCCGCTTTGGTGCTAAAGGAAGTCCTGTGTCCGTTACCCCGTCTCTTACCAAATCCACTTGGCCCAGCTGCGAACTAAGTCCGCGTCGGCAGTGACTCACCCACAGGGAAAAAAATGGCACACGTAAGAAGTACTAGACTCGTATAACCGAGAATGTATATATTGCGTCGCACATTTTTTTCCCACCGTAGTCCTGTAAGCGAACGAAACACCTGTAGCGATAGTTCCGGGAAAACGCTCCGGGAAATTCAGGCACTGCACGGAGTGTCTCCTCGCCAAGTGTAGAGATTTGTCGTTGCAGATATGCGTATACTATACCACGCGATCGGTATGTGGGGTGTAGGCCGCTGCCGATGGCGTACGACGTTTTTGCAACGAAGCTGTCTTTCGCCAGCTTCTGACCGGAATTGCGAGGAGCGCCTGCCTGTCGAGTCGCGTCGTCGAAGGATCGCACGCGCCTGCTCCACAGCTATAGTGCAAAATGCTCTCTAGCTCGCAATCTAGGTATGTTGGAGAATATTGGCCGCTAAGATGATTCTACTATTACGCCGAGTTTTATTCGCTTGTCTTAATAAGCTCACAGCGAAGTTGTAAACGTTGCAGAATTTCCGCCTGCTGTCAGTACATGGCCGTCAACGGAGGGAGCATGGTTACAAAACGCGGCTGTAACTCGTTTTTTTGAAACTATCCCGAAACAGGTTATGTAAGAATCAATTTAGAATTAATTATAAGGAAATTATGTGCCTATTCAGTCAGTATGGCAGGCCTTCTTACATAACTCAAACTAATTATTGAACAATACAGCTTCGCTTGTCTCTCATCTTCACGGCGTACTGGAAAGTCTCTAACTTTTGTTTTTTTATTAGATGCGACGCATCTCATTCCTCGCCTTGTCCCTGCATCCATCCGGCGTTGTTGTCGGCGTTGTCGGCGTCCACCCCTCCCCCATTCTCCTCGCCGCGCCAGCTGCGCTCTCCGCCGCTCACCCCCTCTCCTCTCCGATAGCGAACACTCTCTCGCGAGGGGCATTAAATTGGATTGGATTGGAACTCTGCGATGCTTCGCATCACCTCAGGGTTCCACTCGGGAAGATGGTGTAATTTTTTCGACCCGCTTGCTGTGGTCGAAATCCACGTTTCCTTGGAGTATCGACAAGCTGTGTACAGGGGGACAAAATTTTGCGGTGCGCACCTCGACGCATATATACTAGCACTCAGGCCTTTGAGGAAGTGCGTCGGCTTACACGCGGCTTCTGCATACGCCGAAGGAGATCTGAAGAGCTAACGAATTTTACTCGATTTAAGTAGGGAAGTTCCAATGCCTACAGGGAGCAGATACAAGTGTTTGTCCGCAGTTGTGTAGCCCCCCTGCTAAGATCGTTATCTTCATGGAGGTGAAAAACGAAACCGCTCAGGTGTTGAGATATCAAAGCACATTAAAGATCCCCCAGGTGGTCGAATTAACCCGGAGCCTCCACTATGGCGTGCCTCAGTAGCTTCGGCGCGCAAAGCCTCATAATTTTATGGAGGGAGTGTTCTCTTTACAAAATGTATAATACAGTGAAAGTTCCTTAATTCGAACTCGGTTAATTCGAACTTACCGTTAATTCGAACTGACGCCCTGGTCCCGGCACAGCCCTGTGTATTTCAAAGGGGGAAAACTCCCGGTGATTCGAACGCATCGGCAACCGGAACGGTTAATTCGAACTGGGATCCGCTGGTCTCCATCGCTCCTCGCAGAATAAGTCGGCCCAGAGTTATTACAAGGTGTTTCAAATCCAAAACAAACCAAACTTACCAGAGATGAAAAACAACGAAACAGAAAAACAACAGCGTGGCGCGCGCGCTACGCTGCTGCGACATTTTTGATTCCGCAGCCCAGTGCTCCTGCGCATGCCGTTGCAGGTTTTCTTTGCGCCGCGTTCGCTGGTCTGGGCCCAACTTTTGTGTAGTTAGTGTAGTAGCGCCTAATTCGCGATAACAAGTCCAGAGGTGGCTTATTTGTGTTCTTCCCGCGCAGGGTGGCGCGATGCCCATTCATACTAGCGCCCTCCCACTCATTCGAGCTCCGCTTAATTCGAACAAGGCCGTGTCTAGAGTGCCGTCTGACGGTATTATAAGCACTCCACTATATCGACGTCCACCGGCGTTTTGTTACAAAATTGCCGCGTCTGGCACTACATCGCTCTAGATAACGTAAAGCGAGGCAACCTAACCTATACAAAACTTAAGATAACCTAACACACACAAATAAATCATTTAAAACACCAAAAGTAACCTAAGCCATAAAAATTATAGTTTAATTTTTAAGAGGAAAAAAAAAAACCAAGGCAAGAGCCGGTTTCGAACCATCGTCCTTGGGCTCAAGAAGCAAAGACGGATCCTCTACACTACAACGACTTTTTTTTTTTTCTTTATTGCTCTACACTACAACGACAGACGCTTCGGCCGGTGCTAGCCTAGTCGTGAACATTCGAATGTCGTCGGACGGCACTCTAGCCATGCCTGCAGCGATCAGCTAGAGCACCGTCGGACGGCGCTCTAGACACTGCGTTCGAACAATTTTATGGCCCCCTTTGAGTTCGAATTATCGAGCTTTTACTGTAATGACAGATTTGTTCGGGTGTGTTTAGCGCTATACATAAAGCTTTTCGGCCGCTTGGTCCTCTCAGTAGCCTCCTTATCATTGGACTGGGATGTGGCGCAGTCGACAGGACCACGTAACTGCGCGTGCGCAGCAGAGTCTAGGACATGCGAAGACGTTATCAAGGTTTAAAGAATTAAATTTCGTTCGAAGTCTTTCTTTTCTTTTTTTTCTCTACCCGCACCAATACTGTGAAGGCACAAGTCTTGCAGTTAAGCCCGACCTCGCGAATACCCGAAGAAGTCATCTCTTGACTCGAACTGACGCGCTATACGGGCCGCATTTTTTCTGCCGCGTTTACATGTTCAACAAACCCGCCGACCAAGGTGCCATGCGTGCGTCTGTATACAAGCGGGCGGCCGTCATGGTTTCGCGAGCAGGGAGGAATGGGAGGTTGCCGTGACATCGCGCGCGCCGGCCCTCACGATCTGGGCGTGTGTGCTGTAGCGAGCAACCTGGCGGGGGATATCTGCTTTCTCTTCTAATGCTCTCCCTAATACCTCGTGTCTACGACGCCCACTTCGTATATATATACTTACGCTCGCATTTCTCCCGAGCGCATCAATCATTCCGCCGCTCTGTCTTCATCGTTTCGTTTTTTCCCCTCTCATTTGACTGTGGGGAGGGGTGGCACTTTGAGGCCCGCGTTGGATGTGCTGAGCTTTCGCCGACTGATTGGCCTTCGTGCGGCGTGGTCGGCCCTTTCGCTTTCACATTGTTGAGATTCCGGTCGGGTGATTGCGGTGAAGGGAGGGTAGGCCGTGTAATAAACGAGGTCACCCGATCGGCCCAGAAGGGGTCATGCTGGCCGCCTCCATAACGGAGGACGCCTTTTGTTTTTATTTTTTAACTACTCCTTTCACTCGTGAGAAAAGGACGCGGTCGCTCAGGAACGAGGTCGCCGAACGGGCTCCGCTAGCGTGCCCTCTTACCTTTGCCGCCATGCGCGCTTGCCTCTCCGTCCGCGTCTGTAGGTACTCCGCAGGGTCCGCCGCTGTGCCCGACTCTGTTCGTTTCGCGGCGGTGTCTACGGTTGTCCCGAACTGTATCTGCTCGTTCGCGGTGAACCGAGGGCCCGGTGTTCTTAAAATAATAGAATAGAATCTACCTTGTGTTGCTTATGCACCTGCAAATGAAGCTGCAAACTTTTCCGTATGTATCTTACGGGGGAGCGGTATGGCGGTCATCGTTCTCCTTCTCGCATTAGTGAGGAGGAGGCCATTTCTGGTTACTAAGGGGTTAGTTCATTATTATGCGTACGATGATTCAGCATTACATAGGTACGCAAACTAGTGCGAAAGCATTAAACGGCCCCTTGAGCGAAACATCCCGCATTGTACGTCTTCATCAGGCTCCTAAGCGTCAACTGCCTGCGGCGTGTTCCATACGCGTGCTACGCGCAAACCACAAAGAAAAAGAACACGCTTATTGGCTGCGACGAGTTCCATAGACGCAAAGGAAAAACGAAAATGAAAGAGCTCACGCTGCTAGTCAACACCTGGGCAAGCGCAGAACACGTGAAAAAGTGGAGAGGGTGACAATGTGTCTGCCTCACCCGGTGGCGCTGCAGTCACCAAGTCTCTGCGGTGTTCAGTTGGACATTAATGTTTTTGCATTGGCAACTCTTAAAGAGTGTTTAGGTGTCTTCGGAGTTTGTTTTCTTACACTTGAGCATACGTCGTCCTATCAAAGTGATAATAACAAAAGAGGGCGTCCTACTCGTATTGCGCGTCACTGTAGACCGACATACAAGCAGCTTCTTCGCTGGCTTCATACCGCTTTTGTTTCTCCTCATTCTTGCACCTTATCCCCGCCAAGCAGTCGGGGCGGGTGGTAGAACGGATGTGCGGTTGAAGCGTATACGAAGCGGCGAACCATCTGGCCGGCGGCACATGCACGTATAGTTTCGGTTGTATATGTCCACGTGACTTATGTGCGCGGTGCCGTGGCGCGTTCTTTTGGCGGCGCCTGAGCGCCGCATACTCTTTACGATCGTGCGTCGCGGCGGAGGAGGCACGCGACTCGTGCTCCCCGCGTGCAGCGGCGTCTCCCCGCAGCTTTGAGGAGCACCGCCGAAGGCAGCTTACGTAACGGCCACCACCCCGCCGGCTGACCCTGTGGCACGCTGTGTTACCTCTGCGAGGAGCCTGCAGGGCGTGGCATCTGTTACGGCGGGGAGATCTCGAGGCGCGTGCCGGTCCCTCCTTGGCCGTGCGTGCAGACGAGTGGAGTAGCCGGCCAACATAGACACCATGGAGCCTTCGTTTCTTTCTCGCTTTTAAAGCGAAAGCTTTCTTTGGAGAGCCGATGGCGTCCTGTCAGAAAACTAATGCATTTCCTCATAGAGCGGTTGGTCGACCGAAAAGTTCCGATAATCTCTGGACACCCGGCGCTTGCGTTAAACGGGACCTCCATCGTGTGAAAACGGCTACTTTGAAATCGCGAAAAAGGAACGGTTCTAGGTGAGACAACACACTCATCGATCATGAAGGAGTAAAATAGCATATACCTTTATCTCACAAACTACGCATCGGTATTACGTTTAGGTCGTTCGTAGGTGCGTTTACTTAGTGCGGAGCGAGAAATCGTCGCATGGGTTCGTTCTTTGTTTGCGATTTGGGGCTTTGAAGGGTTGACGATTGATTGGACGCACTTTCAGTGAAGCTGGGACGCACTTTTAGCTTCCGCGCTTCTCTCAGCTTTCTGGATTGTAAATTTTTGCTTCCGCCGTTCGGTTTTCCGGAACTTACCACAGCGTACCACGTTCATAGTGTCCTTTAAGATAAGCGGTTTGGCCAAGACGTTCAACGGGAGGTAAGAAACTAGCTGAATGGCGTCCTTCTTAAAAAGGGGGGTGGGAACAAACTGACGTCTGCAACACGCAGAATGTGTTCACTGACACCGTTTTTTTTTTTGTTGCTTAAAACATGTTTTCTCGTACAGGGTTCTTCCAGTAAGCAAGATTTATTGGAACGAGATTCTGCCAAGAAGTAAACGCAAGCGTCGTGGCAGCGGTCAACGAAGCGACACGCACAGTCAGCATATGCAACAGTGCCGCGGCGTTTATCCTGCGAGCGTTTATCTTTCCGCGTTATTCTTTCCCAAACCGTCTAATTACGTCTAGAACACTGGTGATCAAAGAACAAAGTTCTAGTCTTGTGACGACAGGGTGAAAAACCGTGGTGGCCGCTTTTCTAATGGAGGCGAAAAGCGGAAACGCCCGTGCGTTCGAGATTTCAGCGCATGTCAAAGAACCCCGGGTGGTCGAAATTAATCCGGAGCCCTCTACTGCGGCGCGCCTCATCGCCTTTGTAGCGTCGGCGCGTTAGGGGGGACTCACCTCTTAACATTCCTATGGCACTTACTACTTCACGGCTTACGGGCTTGGAAACCACTGTGCACCAATAGTACGGAAATATTTACAAATGCATATCAGTGTCTACAACGGCCTAGCTTGCCTATTTAAAGGGGCCATGGAGACGAATACAAGTTTGGTTCATTAGAAAGACTGCTCTGTCCTGATAACAATGATACCGATTTCATCGCAAACTTCGGAACAATAGCGGAGATATTAAAGAAAACGCGTGGAGGAGTGGCGACTCGCTAGCCAGTTTCCGGCAACTTTTCTCTGACGTAACAGAATCTTGTTTGGCCGATTGACGGCGGCCGAACTAATCAATCGCCAGGACACATGACTTGGACGATTGTAGCGGGGCCACTAGTTCCCTTTGATCGAATCACTTGAATGCTAACCTGCAGTTAAGACACTGAAAATTATGTTTTTAGTGCTGGCCCATATGACGTCACTCGCGCCGATAACACGTCTCTGTGGCGCGAAATTTGAAAGTTCTTAAGTATTTCTTGCGTTTTTATCGGTTAAAAAACGTCTTTCGTGGCCGGAATGGACCTGAGTGAGGTATTTCAAGTTACCCAAAGTTGTATTCTCTCTTCATGGACCCTAAAGAGATATGTCACTCCTGTACTGAAATAAAAAAAAAATTAATCTCTTACCTGATAGACAGCTAGCGCCATCTGGTGAAAACTGAATAAACCAAAATGCGTTTCTTGTTTATTTTTTATCCCGGCAAAGAAGTGATATATTTCTAAAAGACGCAAAGTAGGGGCCGTTAGGAAGATTTCTATGAATTTGTAAATCCTTTCTTATCCGTACACGATGCTTTCTAAGTCGGTGGGTCATGATTAGTCAGTCCCATAGAAGTGGGATCAGGTGATCAATCAAATCGACGGGGCGAAACGTTCTCCCTATCAAATAAGATAGCCTCTGCGGCATACGAAAGAAAGGCGAGGAAACAGGCGCTTCGCTTCGAGCACAGATAAAACAGCCGCGCGTGGTCAGACGCTGGCGACAATGGGTAAACAACACAACAGAAGGCATAGTTCTCGGCAATATGACGGCAACGCCATTTTAATGCACATCACTTCCGCAAGCGCGCTAAAGAGCGCGGAATACGCGCGGAAAAACAAAAATGCAGGCTGGTCGAAAGACGCGTGGTAGAAACAATAAATAACAAAGTCGCCGAGTGGTCGAAGTATACGCACCCCGATTCGAACTTCTTGCGATATATGGGAGTCAACACCAAACTGCTTTTCCGCAGATACTGTTTCTGTATCAGTCGAGCCCACTTATTACGGGCGCATTTATAACGAACGAACGCGGCATGACCGCCACTACATGCATTGAGGCGATGAAATTTTGTTTCGGATATAACGAATTGGCGCGAGGGTGCAACTCGGGTAGAACGAACGATCAACAATCGCCCGATCACCCTTGGCGTAGCGGACGCGAAGCGTCAAATGAACTGCGTGGGGATCACCCTTTTTCAACAGAACTGATTGCAGCCAGCAAGAGAAAACCAGAGGGAAAAAAAGGACGTCGTCGTCGTCGTCGTGGTTTCCACGTCGCCCCCGCAACTTCGTATGCGGGCGGACGGACGGAGCAACGACGGAAGAGGGGTGAAGCGACATAGGGGAGAAAAAAGGAGAGACGACGGCGAACTTGCATGAAAGTTGGTGTTGGCAGTGCGCAAACACTTGGTGGGGAGCATGCGTTTCTCCTGTCCAGCCAGTCTGCGGGTGGACTAGTCGGCGGAACGGATTTTGTAGGACGAAAAAATTAGCTAGGCATGAATTTTGGCAGTCTCCCTTCATGCTCGCTCGCGCTTTCCTCTCCAGTTTGGCCGAGAGAGTAGTGAAATTCAGGAAGCAACCTGAAACGCGTGTCGCGAAACGCGTCGAGAGTGCCAACGAGGTGTCATCGATTGTTCTGTTCTGACATTGTGGACGACCTTATGCAGGGAGCAAAAAACTGCGACCAGGCTAAGCACGATCCGTCCAAGTAGGCAGTCTCTACAATTTCTAAGGACAGAGCTAAGTTTGTTCAAGCTGCGTAGCTTTCCTCTCAGCCCTGCTAAGGGAGGCGGAAACCACGCCTCGTTTGACACGTTGGTGCCCCTGATGCGGTGTCCTGCAGGTCCAGGTGCCAGCTGCAACTTCCAGCAAAAGAATACCGCAAGGATTCGCGAGGGTAGACTGAACCCTCGTTGTAACCAAGTTTTAGGAACAAAAAACTGACTCTGTAATAAGCGATATTTCGCTCAAAGCGGAAGTGACTTGCTCACTATGGGCAAGAGGTTCTGCTGCGAGCTGCATCGTCCGGAGGAGGAACTCCGCAAGGATTTGCTGGTGCAGTAAACCCTAGGGACACGAAGCTGCTATTTTAAAGCGAAAGCTTTCTGGTTGGACCGGCTGGTCGACCGAAGAGCTCTGACGAGGTAGGTCTCTGGACACACGGCGCGTGGGTGACACCGGGCTTCCGTTGCGTCAAAACTGTTACCTGAGTATCGCAAAGAAGGAACGGTTCCACATAAGACGCACTGTTCGTGAAGGAGTACAATGTAGGATACCATTATCTCGTGAACCACGCGTCGGTATATATTTAGGTCGTTCGTAGATGCGTTTACTTAGTGCGCGAAGAATCGTCGTGAGAGTTCGTTCTTCGCTTGCGCTTTGGCTCTATTTGACGATCGAGTGAACGCACTTCCAGCGAAGGCTGGACGCAGTTAGCTTTCGCGCCTCTCACAACTTCTTTTAGTTTTGTTAAAAGCGAAGATGGTTTGCTCCCTATGGACAGCCGTAAGGACCGCGAAACACTAAGCGAGATTTCGAATTACGCGACTTCGTCATGGTGGGGGTTCACTGTACTAGGGCAGGGCCCGCTCAAGGCGTCGGAAATGAGTCCAGTGCTGAGGACGCCGTTCCCCGAAGTTCGTCCGCCCTTTCAAGCGCGAAGACCACCTGTGCGGTCCATAGTGCGCGCACGCTTGCCGAGAAAAGCTGTTCAAATCCCAGCCGCTGCTGCGATCGTTCTGCGTGACCGAATCCCGAGCGTTGCGCATTGCGTCCGCGTGCGCGGAGCCGCCGAAGCCCGTCGTCGCAGCAAACGGACCGACCGGCATTTTTGTGCGCGCTGGGGGAGCGTGGCGCCGGTGCGCTGGAATTCCGGTTCTTCGGCTCTTCTTATCGTCGCCGCCGTTGGCTGCCGCTGTCGGTGCGCGGACAGTTCTAGTTCAGCGTGGCCACGCGCCCTCCTCCGCCTTCTCCGACCTGCCGGCCGCCATCGGGAAAACTCGTTTCCTCTTTCTCGCACGCCCTCTCTCACAGCTTCTCTTCGACGCCGAGGCAAGGCCCTGGGTCTCTTCGAACCAGCTGGAACCACCGTCTTTTTTGACACCTCCGTTGGACCCTACTTTTAGCAGCCCTCGCTTGGGCTGTAACTGGACTCCGGACTTTGACGTCCTCTGGCCACCCACTCGCCCGATCACTTTCTCTTTCTGTCTTCCTCGTAGCCTCCTGCCGTTTCTGTGGTGACGGTTGGAGCGCCCTCGAGACGAACCGAGCTTCTGCGCTCGTGGCCGCTGTTGCGTGCGGCAATGCGCTGCCGGAATCCATTGTCGATGAAGCGAGGAAAACAGCGCGTGCGGACGGAAAGGGGGGGTGGGGGGGGGGGGGGTGGAACAGCTTGACGGCAAGGGAGCTTCACCCGCCGATCCGTCTGCTGTCGTCCACGTGGATCGGTCGAGTTCCACCAGGTTCGCAATGGTGGCCGTGCGTACTGGGCACATTTCCGTCCCCGTACCACGTCCGCTCTTCCAGTTCCACCTGCAAGAGGGCCTTGCTGGCTTGCCCGGAGCCTCTTGCGACTCACGCTGCGGGCCTTGGTGGTTAACAGGATGTCCTGGCGGCCAGCTATTCTGAAGTTTAAATGGAACTTCGTCCGAGCTAGTATGGCAGTTCCGCTCCATTCGCTGACCATCGCATTAATTCGCCTCCTGTTGTGTCACGAGGCAGCACCTCTTGGAGCTGGTGACGTGACGATGACTCACCCCTGCAAGGAGGGAGAGGCAGCGACGTGGACTGAGCAAATAAATGCAACGTCTTATCGTAATGCTGAAGACGATTGAAAGGGGATGAGGGGGTTGGGAAGCGTAAAGACTGAAGAATTGGGTCTAGATGAGACCCCTCATATTTGCTTCGGGTGACCACGCGAAGCGGTGTGCCATCGTCACGGTTGTGTGGTGTTCCGATGGTTTTCTTGCACGTGCTCGTTCTGTATATTTAGACGGCCTATGAAGGGCGTCATTGTAGTTATTTGGGGCGGAAATGTTTTGGAGAGGAAGGGGTAACGTGAAGGGCAGTGTCTGTTGCCGTCAATGTGGACAAATTTGCTGGCGCTTTCTGAATTATGTATGGCCTATTGGAGCAATGATCCGCTCGTTAGGATAACAAGGCGAGGAAGTCAGCGGTCAACAACGAAATAATGGCTATCCACTTACCCTGCGCTCTTCTCGGATTCCTTCAGTGCTGGTTTTCCTTTGTTTGTCTGCGCGTGCGTGCAGGCATTAATACAGCGATCACCTGTCACCGCGCTTGGGGTTGACCATGACTTCTCAAATCGCCCTTTTTCTTTATAATCGAGCCGCGTGGCCGTGAGGCTGATACGTGTACAACGCTGCCAGCGAAAAATGGCACGCGTTGATCAAGGCGAGTTTCCTGTCTCGTCGCAGCCCCAACCGGAGCAGGAGGGAGGGGAAAACGAAAGTCGGGCCCCGTTGTCGGATACGGCGGTCCGGCGCTAGTAATCATCGTGCGTGGGCCCCGTCAAGGGCAGCCGATCGCCGTCCACCTCCCGCCTTTTTTTTTATTTTCCCGCGTTTTCCTTTACCCTCGGCTCGGTTCACTTCATTCCGGACCGGCCACTCCTGCTCGTGATGCGATCGCCACCGCATCATTCAGGCCGCCTCCAGTGGCGTGCTCCAGGGTTCGGTTCTGCCGCCCCCGCTTTTCGGCGGCCTTTTGCAAGTTAGCAGCGCGGCGCGTGGCGGGTTATTACTGGTTAAATTGAGTCACCGAAATATGCGACTGATGGAGCCATCCGCCTGACAGTAAGAAATAAAGGAAGGAGGTTTAGTGAGGCGGCAGTTAGGAGGCTCTTCCTCATTTACGTGGCGTCCGTGCGGCCCGCTGCTGACCGCTGGCATGATGTAATGGGTTGCCGCTCAGACTGATGTCCTACCACGGCGCCACCCTCACGAGCAATGATCCTTTCCGTGTTCTCGGTTTTCTTTTCCCCGCTTCTCTCGGCTTGGCTGCACATCAGAGCGAGTCTTGGCCATCTCAGCGCACTCGCGCTCCATTCAATCTGCTTTCCTGCTTCGCCGTATTATTAGCCCGTCCCCCTCGCACTTTTTTTCTTTAATCCTTTTTCTCCTTTCGTGACGTTTCAGCCGAATGAAAGTGTTTGGCGTACGCCTTCTGGTTTGTTCTGTTTTTGTTTTCGAACGAGTGTTCGCGTGGGCGTGGTTGGTCCGAGCGAGTGATCTCGTTGAAAGAACGTCTCGGCAGCGCGGAATCTCTGCTTCGCGGGCTGGTTTTGCTTGCTCGTCTTCTTCACGGTCGTCTCCTAACGCCCTTTCCCCTTCGTCGTTTCACCTTCTCCTCTCTAATTGTGCTGCGCTTACCGTGTTGCCGTTGTTTCGTTCCTTTTGTGTTCTTTCTTTTTTTTTTCGCATTTCATCAGGCGTAATTTTTCCCCTCACGGCACTTATTCCTGGCATCTCATCAGGCGGTCTTCGTTTCTTCCGCTGCCTATTAGAAAAGAGATATCAACGAGTAATAATGTGGACTCGTGCTCGTTGTACACGGTGTCCGTTTGTATTTTGATGTTTCTTCAAGTTTATCTAAGAGAAAAAAAGTTACTCGGTAATAAGAGGCCAGCTTCTGCCCCTTTTAAAATGTTAAAGATATTGCGTTATTAGCTGTCAATCAATTCTATGTACTCCTGTGTACCGGCAGCTCTTATTATTCTGTTGCAGATAATATTTTTGCGCCCCGGTAGACGCAGGCGTAGTCGGCCGTACCATGATGCACGTATTAGGCATGGCGCTGTAGAGGCGAGGCAGCAGGTCGGGTCTGAGCGAAGATGGCTGACGCCCTGAGGCACGCGAGCGCGGGGCACACGCATTTACGCCGTCGTCGTCTAACTGTACCGGCTGACCAAGAAACACGACACGTAACCCTCATACCAAGCACTGCGACCAGTACACAGCCCATATAACCGATATCCACACGACGGTAAAGCATGTTGTTGGGCTAGTTGGTTCATCATACTTGCACGGAAAACTGCGCATACGAACGGGACAAGGAGAAGAAGTTGGCTAGCCTGTGCCCCAAGATCATGAAAGGAATGGAACAGACACCAGTTTGCCTAAAACGACGTGTCTATTGAATGGGGAGTTGACAATAATCCTTATGGGAGCGACCACTTCCCAGTCATCCTGAAAAGCATTGACAAAATCCCTAACAGCTTCAACTCCTATAAAAGGTTTAGGGAATCTGCTGCAGATTGGCTGAAATTTAAACAACTATCTCAGCTTTCATACACATCTTTAAGCCATTTGGGCATTGATGAAGCCTGTGAACTGATTACGGCCCATATACTTCATGCCGCTGAGTGCTCAATTCCACAAACATCTGGTGCCACACCTAACGCTAGGAGGCCGTGGTGGAATGACGAGTGTCGGCATGCACGGAAGGCGCAAAATAAGGCATGGGGTGTCCTCCGCAGGTATCCCACTTCTGAAAACCTAATTTCCTTCAAACGCGCGAAAGCACAAGGAAGGCGCATTCGCCAGCAAGCCAAAAGGGAGAGCTGGCGCTCTTTTGTGACTTCTATCAATTCATACACTCTAAGAACTCGAGGAGTGCTGGGAACTCTGTCTAGGAGTAAAAACTTTTGTCCCATATTTCACTCCCTTTGGAAGCATTGGGCGACTCTTCTGAGGAGTAGCGCGTGGCGGCCGAACGAGAGGCGAAACACTCCCCGTGGGATTTACTTGCTGCTTTCGAATCAGAGTACTTGAACCCTGTGTGGGAATTGCAATGCCATCTCCAAGGCAGCGTTCCGTCACTCCCTTTAGGCGTAAATAAGCTCTATTGGCGGCGTTCCCGGATACTGCAGACGGGTACTACTACTCTCTCTTGGAAAGCATCTCGTTACGCCTCAAGAGCGTTCTGCTATTCCCCGCGAGGCAGCGTGCTTTCGCTCCGCCTGCTACTAGACCCCCCCCCCTCCCCACGATGGTACTATAGGCAGTTACAAGCAAACAAAACAGGACAAGCTATTTTGAAACATGGAAAAGAAGAAAAAACAAGCTCAGACTTTATTTTTCAAAATACCACAACAATCGGTTCATTCTGCAATTTAACACAAAATGCAATTTATTGGGAATTAAAATATCACGGCATAAAAACGGTTCCTACTCCACATGCACACAGGAGACGTAGCGCCTATTTAGGATACATCCAAGAAAAAATTCACAAATAAAAATGCAGCAAAGCAATTGAAAACACTGAAATACAAACATTAAATTATGACGATAAAAATGACATTAACATCCACAAATAAAAAGGTACTGGCATTAGCACGAAAAGCGTCAGTAGAAATACAGCAGTGGGAGAATAGTTAACAGTATTAACATAAAACAAAATGGCCTTAGTACATCATTGAGTGCTTCACATGGACTGAAAAAGCCAGCTCTTATTTAACACACATAAAAAATATTTACAAATACATTTTGCGAAAGAAAAATCTGGGACTAAAACAATTCAGCGTGGATTACTATTAACGCATTACAAGGTGCAATCAACACAAAGATACAAAGTCATTGACACGGCAACTTTGCAACAGATATATTTTGGTGGTACAATAGGAAACCGCAAAAAACATTCCCACTGGGTTTTTTAGGCGGGTGGTTCTCAAATGAGGATGCGCTAGTAAGATTTAAAAAGGCATAACTTGGTATTAAAAACAAACACGTTCGAGCTGACTGCTTCATAATGTTGGTGGCGGCCTTCAGAACAGTACCGACCACGGCACCGTGCTTGAGCCAAAGTAACGTCTACAGAAGCAAGAAGGTGCGCTTCGCCTTTGAAGCGTATTACACAATGAACGGCCAAAACACAGACAGCAGCAATGGGAACCCATCCACGATGTCCAAGGGTGTGAGGAGAAGTGTCTTGAATGCGACGGCCACTGCTGCTGACGCCTCGGGGATCTCTCCCTCTCTCTCAAAAAAAAAAAAAATCTTCGGGCAAGTAGCGTCTTCCCGTGGTTCCTACATAGACAGAAAGAGGGGGACAGCAAAGATAAGTTCTACAATGAAAATAATATTAACGAGTTTGACAACGTTAAATGAAGTTTATTGGGTGATAGATTAGTTTTTGCGCCGAGAGCACGCACTGAACCCGTATTGGAATGCCATACTGCTTGGCGCAGTAACCAGTCTAGATGCGGATGTGGTGACCTTGGATGCCACCACGCTCATTGTACCACTTGGCCAATGTCGTGTCACACAGCGCGCCCTACTGTCTGCCTACGCACTGCGCCCCAAACCCATTAGTGCTTACGTGTCCGTAGCTTCAACTGTTTACCCCGCTATCGTTCTCGGTATAAAAACATTGCACAAAATTTAAGGAAACATAACTCTTTTTGTAAGGTTATAATCCCTGAATAATTTGCATTGGATTTTGTCCTCAGCCGACTGCAACGTAGGGCCAATTATACGTTCACAAGACTAGCGTGGAAAAGTTGCTAATGGGTCATATAGCTACTGTTTTCTTCATTCTCGAGTACGCTTCGTTGCATGCACGCTGCCGATCGCAACATTTGATGAGAACCAATAGGCTCGTTATTGAACGATCAGAACGCTCGAACGCTCGAGCGACGGCGACAACCGACGCGAAAAAAAAGTAATGTAATGGGTACAACAAACAGTGTGGGCGACAGCGACAAACGAAAAAAAGTAATGCATTGCTGCCAATGCCCTTCGTCGTCGTTGCTGCCGCTCGCTTGCGGGCTGCTTCTGTCCGGGAATAAACCCGCGACGGCGACGGCCCGTCGCCTGCCGCTGTCGCCGCCGTCAGCGGCCTGTGTAAAAAATTTTCGCTTGTCTGTGTCGCACACAGTACCTGTTTGCCGTACACATTGAGTGAGGTTTCTCGCGTCGCTCATCGCCTTAGACGCATGTAATTACCCCTTAACAGTGCGGTGAGTACGCCCCGAAAAGTCCCATTTCCGTCCATCCTGCCCTCAAGCAAAACGTAAAAAAACTTGTCTGAACAGCATTTCAGTCTGCTGCTGTACGCGCGGCGGTCACTAAAATTATTGTAATTTAGTGACTACCACACGCTAAACGCGCTCCTATCACTCAGCCTATTGTACGCAATTCTTTGGAGCCGCGCAGGTAGCCACAGCTATTGCACGGCCGCCACTCTAACCCTAGCCGCCGAGCTAAGAGTACAGCGTAGCGCTGCGACTACTCGCGCGACCATGCTTCCTACCTGCGAAAACATTCCGCAAGGATACCAACACTTCACGAATCCAAGGGATTGAAACGGTGCAAGAATCGACGCTGTTTGCACACGGGTACTAAAGCCGCCCTTCAAAACTAAGCAACGGTCAAAATCAGTCACGAAAACGTTAGGACTAACCGCTTCCGCGGCCCGAAGTACCCAGAGTAACTCTGCTTCGTTAAATACACAAGACAAGAATACGAGGTTAACTAATGGCTTACCTCTACTTCCCGCCAGCGTTTCTTCGTCCGGTAGATAAATCCAAGGTCGTAATAGCTGCGAAAGATCCCAAGCTCAAGGCGCGAAGCCTGCGACGGCCGCGGATACAGTCCGGCCATAGCGCGCGCATCGCTACACAGTGCGCATAGTTCCGAAATCGGCCTCAGCGCTGTCGCCGCTGTGATGTTCGTCCGAAAGAAAAACTAGTACCACGCACGCACGCACGCACGCACGAATGAACGAATATACGACTTGCTCGCGTGTGCATGATGTCGCGCTGACGCACAAGCGGCCAGCGGTTAGCCAACACGCGTCGTATACTGTGTCGAAGCAAGTATGACGATAAGGGCAGGTCCAACTTCCGATGTTGCACGAAGCGTCTGCTTGAAAGCCCACTTCGTTCGTAGCACATTGACATCACGGTCTGGCGCGGCCTGTAAGTCGCCCGTCCAGCCTTGGCGGGTTCACCGCCTGTGTAGGTTTTTGCAGAACACGCGCACTTCGTGGCGCGCTGAAGGTGCCTGTCTCACGCTTGCTCGGGCGGTTCGCGTTACCTGATCCCCCGGATGTATGACGCGTTACGTATCGTGATCCACGCCTGCGCCGCCGCGGGTGGGGGGGGGGGGGGGGGGGGTCATCATTTTTCTTTGCTTAACAAAGGCGCTTGAGTTCCAGCAACCGATCGGTGTGTACGCTTTTATCGTCGCTCGTCAGCCGACGAGATAGTTTTCACCGTAGAGCAGTGGCGTAAATCATGGGGGGGTCAGGGGGGTCCTGACCCCCCTTGTGTTCGGGCTGGGGGGGACACCCCTTGCAAGTGTCCCCCCCCTTGAGATTCATCTTTGCACGAAGAACACTGCAACCTCAAGTCCGTCGACGACGTGGCAGCAGTACTCCGGAACATGCACACGTCCACCCGCCAGTATTTCAAGGAAGTGGAGAGTGTTCTCAGGATTATCTTAGTGATGCCGGTCTCTTCCTGTGAAGCAGAGAGATCGTTCAGTGCCTTGAGAAGACTGAAAACATGGCTGCGTAGTACGATGGGGGAGGAACGCCTCAACTGCATGGCTTTGGCACACGTTCATCAAGACATTATAGACCTCATAACGTTGCCAGGGTTGTTGAAAAACTTTGTCAGTGCGTGCAAAAACCGCGCTCTCGTTTTTGGACCCTCTAGAAATGTCGAAAGCTAGGAAACATGTCATAGGTGATCAGTACTCATATTGTACAGAGTATTTCTTATTGATCTTTTTTTAACGTCTGCAATAGCACTGTGCAATTACGTGAGGCATGAAAACATGCCCAATTTTCTTATTTTAATTCAAATCACGATAGTAATTTGTAAATAAATGAAAATAAAGCACAAAACAAAATGGCCGCCTTGGCAAGATGTGTGTCCCCCCTTGTGATTTTTCTGGATTTACGCCACTGCCGTAGAGTGTGTATTTCAGATGCCCTCGCAGTGATATCGCCTGTTCCTCACAATCCGATCTTGCAGATAGGCCCCATATTGCTGTTAATACCAGTTGTGTATACGGATTTCCTTTATTTAACCTAGTAAAAGCTATCGTATGTACATGCCTATCTCGGCGACACTAGCCACGGTTGTTGGGTCGGGTTCGTGTTGTGCTTGCAGCGTGAGCTATCAGAAGAGCGCGGACTTCACTTCTTGCAACACCATTTTTCTCAATCGATCTCAGATTTACAATTCGTTTTTTTTTAGCTCGACTAGGCGCGGGACAAGCGTACGTCTATAGATCAAACTCTTTCAAAGCGACCGTCTGCAGCGGTCCGTAGATTAGTTCCTTCGGTTTGCCGCCTGCCGCCACTGAACGCTGCGAGCAATCGTTACACGAATTCATATTCTTGCACGTTTAGAATGCGCGGCAGAAGTAATCGGGCGCTTTTTACACAACTGCTTTATATAATATATTCGTATGCAAATAAAACATCGCTGATGAGTTGGTGTGCGCAGATGGCAGGAGTGCATCTCCATGCTTACTCCCGCACTGGACAAGAATGAAATTGCAATTCTACTCTTCGTACTGGAGATGGGAGACGATGCGCAGGTTTACTCTTCACTGGTGCGGGAGCAGAACTGGGGCTGCACTCCGCCGCGCACGAGAAGAGTACGCGGTCAGTTTTGCTCTCCTCCTCATGGGGAGCGAGCATTGCATCCAACTCCCCGCAGCTTTCGAGGGGAGTCCACCAACGCTTGCAAGAGTACAATGACGGTTGGACTCTTCAACTGCTCCCCCGATTTCTTAGAGTGTACACAGATACAGGCAAGGTATGGAATAGAATTAAAAAGCTTAATGGACATAAAACACACAGCCTACCCTTGGTTAGCAGTGCGGGCGACACCCTGGAGGACCAGGCCAACGCACTTGCAAAACACTTTCAATATATTTCGAGTTCTACTCACTACACGAATACTTTTTTACGACACAAATCATCCATGGAGAAAAAACCGATTAGAGATAACAGAACATCCGATGAACCATACAACTCGGATTTTTCTTCAACAGAGCTTTTGGTTGCCCTAGGAACATGTAAGGCTTCAGCACCGGGGGCAGATAGGATATCCTATGCAATGATACAACATCTGCACACAGAAACTCTCCAAACACTTTTGCACTTTTTCAATAAAATTTGGGCGGCAGGATACTTTCCGAGAGCTTGGAGAGAAGCTGTTGTAGTTGCCGTACTGAAAGAAGGGAAAGATGCCTCACTACCTGCCAGTTACCGACCAATAGCTTTAACAAGTTGCTTGGGAAAGCTTTTTGAAAAAATGGTAAATAAGAGGCTAATGTATTTTCTTGAATATAACGGCATCCTGGACAGTTGTCAGGCGGGTTTTCGATCAGGTCGAAGCACAACTGACCAGCTGGTAGCCTTCGAGTCATATGTCAAAGATGCTTTCATCCACAAACAGCACTGTCTTTCTGTTTTCTTTGACATAGAAAAAGCATATGACACAACTTGGCGCCACGGCATACTGCTTGATCTCAAGGCTTTCGGAGTGTCTGGGCGTATGTTAAACACTATTGAAAGTTATTTGTCACAGCGAATGTTTAGGGTAAGAATAGGGACAGTTGTATCCAGAACGTACATACAAGAAAATGGTGTTCCCCAAGGTGGAGTATTAAGCTGTACTCTATTTGTAGTTAAAATGAATTCGCTTGGAAAATCCTTGCCACCCACAATCTCCTACTCACTGTATGTTGATGATGTTCATATTAGCTTTAGGTCTTCCAACCTGTCCATCTGTGAAAGGCAAATACAGTTAGGTGTAAACAGGCTCCGGAAATGGACAGAGGAAAATGGTTTTAAACTGAATCCTCAGAAAAGTACATGTGTTTTATTCACAAGACAGCGTGGAATCCATCCGGAACCTGACATTACGCTGAACGGAGAACGGATTCCCGTCAAAAAAGAACACAAGTTTTTAGGTGTTATACTTGACGAAAAGCTAACATTCATACGGCACATAAAAACACTCAAACAGAAATGCCTAAACACCATAAACATTTTAAAAGTTTTGTCGCATCAGTCTTACGGTGCTGATAAAGATTGCCTTTTACGCCTCTTTATCAGTTTAGTTAGGTCCCGTATAGACTACGGAAGCGTAACATACGGGTCTGCATCTAAAACTGCCCTAAAAATGTTGGACCCAGTGCTACATTTGGGCCTTCGCCTTGCCTCGGGAGCCTTCAGGACAAGCCCAATTCAAAGTCTCTATGTAGAATGTGACCACTGGTGCCTAGAGCACCAGCGTGCTTATACAGCACTGCTCTATGCTACTAGGACAATGTCTGTGAAGAATCACCCGTGCAGTTCATTTCTGAATGACGTCTCATCTGCCCATTTGTATTTAGCGCGCCCTTCGATCCTTGCCCCTTTATCCTTACGTGTCAAAGGCCTTGCAGAGGAAATAGGGGTGTCTTTCGATGAGGCCATGAAGACTTCCATCGCCGACGAAGTCCCGCCTTGGGAAATGTCAACGATTCGTTGTGACACATCCTTTAAACGCATTGATAAGCGCCGTGCACCTCGTGAGCTGATCTCCCAGCATTTTTTACAACTACAACACACATATCCATACACCCCATTTTACACGGATGCCTCGAAGTGTGCTTCCGCTGTGTCGTGTGCTGCACATGGCCCGGATTTCGCCAGCACGAGGACCTTGAACAAAAATACCAGTATCTTTACAGCAGAAGCTTATGGTATTTTAATCACAGTGGAGCACATTACACAGAACAAAATACAAGAATCAGTTATCTACACAGACTCCTTAAGTGTTGTTACGGCACTAGGTTCCTTTAAACCTACAAAAAATGTTGTCCTCAATCACCTTTTTAAAGCTCTCGTGACTGCTCATAAATTACAACTAAAAATACTTGTTTGCTGGATCCCTGGACACAGTGGCATTCTAGGCAATGAAATTGCCGACCAGAACGCCACTTTGGCGGCCCTCCATAGTGGTGTTGACGTCGCGGAAATCCCTTACCTCGATCTGAAGCCAGTGATCCGAAGGGGAATCCGTAAACGCTGGCAGGACACGTGGGACACACACACAGAAAACAAGCTCCACTCAATAAAACCCCACCTAGGAAGATACACAACAGAAAAACAAAACAGATTCATTGAAGTATCGATTTGCAGACTACGCATCGGCCACACTTACGCTACGCACGCATATCTTTTAAATGGCACACCCCCACCGGTTTGTGATAAGTGTGGGGACCGGCTTTCCGTCCTCCATGTGTTAATTGAGTGCGCATCCTGCAATGAGGCCAGAAAACGGCATTTCCCTAAAATCTATACTTTCAACATTCCGCTACACCCGTCACTGTTCTTAGGAGATGAACCTATGTTCACAAACAAGTCCCTTTTAAGTTATCTTGCAGATGTCAAGTTTTTAAAGCTCATTTCGTACAGTGCGTGACCTCAGAGCCTACAAGCATTGAGCAAAGCCTTCATGTTTTCATTGTTCGCACGAGGGGCCCGCTGCCGTAGCGTGCTCTTCGGCTCGAGCTACAGTCGCGTTCCATTCACAATCCCTTTTATCCGGCATTATGAACATCTCCATTTTTTAGTCTACGGGCCCTCTACACCCATATATACAGTATTTTAGGATATATCATACTCATTTCATACATATTCTAAGCTCAAACCTGACTATTGACGGACCACTTAACATAGTTTTGGCGCTCTTTGGTCCTAGTTACCCTTGCGCCAATAAACACAAACATACATACATACATAAAACGACGTGCGACGCCATGCGTGAACTGTGCAACCGGGGTGGAGTACATGTACGATGTACGCCCGATGTACGCCCGCCCGCTCACATGCGGGGCGGGCGTACATCGGTCAAACGGGCCGCTGCCTATAACGACCGTTTAAGGGAACACCAGCCGAATAATATGCGTAACAAAACGGGCTCCCACCTTCCGCACCACTGCGTGGCTTGTGAAAGCAAGCCATGCGAGCCGGTTTTGACTCAGACGAAGGTGTGCTGAGCACAAGCCGAGAATAGGTGGCGAGGGAATTAATCGAGGCCTTCTTCATTCGAAAGCATGGTGAACAGTGTGTGAGTGATCCATCCGTATCTTTGTATGGAAATGAGTGTGAATTTTTAAACCGTTACATCATGTGATAAAGGTGGTGACATGGGCGCATGTGCTGGTGTGGGTATATTAGCATGTTCATTTTTTTTTCAATAAACTAGTTGTGAGCGTGCGCTCGTCCCGTCTCTTTTTTTCTTTGTCCCGTCCGTATGCGCAGTTTTACGTATAACCACGCGACAGTATCATCCCCCATCTCGGGGTGGATCATTCATTTCTTCCGCTGGAAGCCTTGTGCGCCATTATTTTGGTGGCGATTCCCTCTCTCCATCCTCTGGAATTCTGTTGCAAACCTGATGCAATCTATCCGCACGATGCATCTATCGGTGCACTGTTAGTTTTTTTTTAATGCAGAGCATTTCTTTAACTCACGATGCCACCCGTTCTAGTTGTCCATCGTAGTCCGCACCCCTCCCCCTACACTATATAAAAAAAAATAATACTTACCGGCGCCTGGTTTCAATCCCACGACCCTGCGGGCGGAACGCAAGGTACATGGTGCTCTACCCACTGCGCCACAAAGCCGACACAGAATGGAGGGCTACGAACGCGCCTTATATCCTTGACTCATTCAAACTACGTCAAGAAGCTGCTGATACAACGCATTCACTACCTGTGGGCGGAACGCGGTACATGGTGCTCTTCCAGCGCCACAATAATCATACCCACCTGCTAATAAATGATGTCACGTGACCACGTAATTATGTCTCCTCATTTAATTACAATACAACAACCAACAGCAACAAGTGCAACAACATTAACGTAACGCACACTACTTAACGTCGTGCGCCCCCGGAAATGCTCTGCATTTGATCGTGCCCCTCGCGAGGGGGATGTTTAGTTTCCTGCCGCAGCAAGAACCAGGCGGCCTCCTGCGCAGTTTGTGGCGCATACCCACTTGGGGGATTGGCCGGGATCGTTTCACTTACTACATGTCGGTTACGGCAGGGTTTTCTGAAACTCAGTATAGAGCGCACAATTTCAGAGCGATGCGTAAATGAAAACGCTTGCATTTTAGTCGCAGAATGCCGTTCGCACTGATTTGTGCGCGCCCGTACTTGACCGATTGATAGTCTGCTTGCTCGATGGCGCGTATACCCTTGTGTGGGTGGTATAGATCGTGCGCTCTCGCAAATAAGCCAGATGCCCGCTGGCTATGCTGCTTGTTTGGTTTTTTCCTCGCGTAGCTATAGTCGGAGTCGAACGACTAAACGGAAGTTAGTTATTTGGCGATATGACCCAATTACCGGGTTGGCGTTAGCGGGGTGCGCTGCCGTCTTACAACTTCTTCCCTTTCCGTTAGATCCCGTTATTTCTGTTCGCGGGTGAAGAAAATATAGGCGACTGCTACGATATCCTCGTGGACGCGTTCCATGCGCGCGGAGCAGTTTTTGTAGAAACATTTTGGTCGGATTTTTTATGAGATATCATTGCTGCGTTTCTCCGCTTCCGGGTCCTCTGTCTAGACCCTGTGCTCTCTCTCTCTCTCTCTCTCTCTCTCTCTCTCTCTCTCTCTCTCTCTCTCTCTCTCTCTCTCTCTCTCTCTCTCTCTCTCTCTCTCTCTCTCTCTCAGACGGAAACAGACCGAAATTTGTTAGCGACAATGAAGTGTGGAAATCAGCAATTTCCAAGCTGAGATAGCAGCTTATCATAGTCGGCGCGGCCGCGGACGCCGAATGGTGTTGAAAGGAAATTGAAATTGATCTAGAAGCGAATTTTTCGTCCTGTCGCCAATTAAGCCTAAACTAAGCGCTTAGACGTTCTCCAAGTAGTCGGATAATGGATTCCACGGAGTAAAAGCGCACGCACACTGAAGCGGCAAGCAAGGCTTCGACCAATCCAGTTCAGTGTTCCCTTAATCTTCTGTCTCCGAGCACCGTTTCCACCGTAGGAGTATATAGAGCGTCGCGTCGGGTATGTTTTCGTAAAGAGAGTCGATCCGGCCGCCGAGCAATCTGCAGGGATCTGGATTGGCGGGGAGAGGTCCTTGGGCGCCCGCCCGTCCTCCGCTGTGTGTAGCTATAACGCGAAGTTGCGTCGAAATATCCCCGACCTCGCCGTGCCGAGCTAGCGGTGTTTTCGATCGAAGCTTTCGTTTTCTCTCGCCTCCTGCTGCCTGATCGAGGTCGTGGCTGCTCTCGATGTTCGGCAGCTGCAGAAGCAGCTGGACATGTCTCCTTCAATTTCTTCCTTTCTTTTTTGACGGAGGGGGCCCTGGGCGAACTCATTTTCGCGAGCTAAATCCCGCTGGAGTGGTGAATTATAGAAAGGGAGGGGAGAGTGCGAAACTCCGCCCAACAAATTGCACGCGAGCTGAGCTAGATATGTATGGTGCCCTGATGCCTGCCTGGGGCGTAGTAATCTAGTGGGAAATCAAACCCAACCGCTCTGCCTTCATGGGGTAATGAGACGTTTAAGGGAAAACGAAAAAGAAGCTATAGATCACGAAGAAAAGTGTTTGGTGTACGGGTATACCCCTGGATTGCTAGCAGAGACGTATTTTTGCAGCACACAGAACTTTGTGGCAGTAATTTGCCACGAACCAAGCTTGTGTTTTGTGCTACTCGGGAGGAGTAACGACCGGATCACCGTGCAAGGCTGTAGGTCCGCGGTTCACGAACAGTCTCTCTCTCTGTCTCTCTCACACACACGCACATACACTGTTAGACATACGGGTCGCCTTATGTATAGAGCAAAGAGATGAGTTTTGAGATGGGCATTTTAAATTCTCTGGTTGTAGACATACGTACGGAATTGTCGAAACAAGGACGTGTTTTGGCGCAGAGCCATTTTGCGCTTACAAACTCCCGCGTAGGCTACGTTAGGTGTACGCCAAACAAGCCCGTTTGACTTGAAGTAATCCCGAGCGCTCTACCATAGTTTCCTCCGTATAAAGCCCTCCATATCTTCTCTCGTCCGCCGTCCTATGCGCTCCCTTGGCCCCGCAGCTAGTGGCACGTGCGGGCAACAGTTGAAAGCCGAAGTTCGATATTTTGGCTTCAGCGCGTGTTCACGCCTAACTCCCTCCTCACCGGGCTGTCGTAAAACTCCACGCTGCAGGACTCCACGTAACGCTGAGCGGCCGTCGTCGCCAATGCTTATCGATTCCCCCTTGTCGGAAAGGGGCCGTTGCCCGTCGGCGACGGAGGGAGCCGTGGAACAGGGACAATTTCTGCCGCGCTCTTTCCTCCGTCGAGTGGTCGAGCCCGCGCCACCATGGAGTCGCAACGGGGACCGTCTTTTCGCTTTTGTACTTGCCGCGTCTGCGGGGCCGTCCCGGCCCGAGACAACGCCCAGGCTCGCGAGACAACGCTCGCGACACCCGAGCTTTGACTGGGCCAGTTCGTGCCCCGATGCCGTCTGTCGTTCGACAGGAAACAATAGTACCGTTGTCGGAGAATTTGCTTTTAAGAGATGCGCATTTCAAGTTTTAAAGCGAAAACTTTCTTAGTGGGACCGCTAGATTTCACGTAGATTTCGGCAGTGCAGATAATTTGTTGTCTTTGTGGGGGAAAAAAGCAACGCGCCGTTTTAATTATTGACCGCAGTTGAAATTGCCGAGTCTCAATTTCATCTCTCGTCTATGCTTACTTTCAACGTCATAATTCACTCAGAGCAGGCCTCCCCATTGACGTCACAGTGCCAGTGCGGGAAAGGCCCTGCGTCGTTTCCTTGTTTTTTCCAGTGTAGTTTTGTATGCTTGTTTTTTGGACATGAATATTTTGCGAGTTCGGCAGTGTCGTATGTGGCCGTCAAGGCTTCATTGTCAGATATATGACGCCAGCTTGAGTGAGTCTTGAGTCTTGGGCTAGACGTGTAGAGGGAAAGTAAGCCGAAGGAAGAGGAAGTGTATGTGGGGAATGTGAGTGAGTGGGGAGAGGGGAGGCACGTTGTTAACGCGGCCAATCGCCACCTGCCTTTGTGTGTACACGATCAAATCCAAGCCCCCTCCCCACCTCATCTGACGGCGTCTTCCTTCCTCGTTCCTGACGGTCTCGCGGAGCACGCTAATTGCTCCGGCGGAGCGCTTCGGTTCGTGCGCGCCCATCCGAAGAGTGTCCGGTTACAACGGGCCTAATTAGCGGCAGAATGGCCCCCCACTATTGACGCCAATGGACGCGTAAATCATACGGCCCCACTTTCCTTCCCCGCTGTCAGTGCGGCAGCAGAATGGGAGCAGCAAGCTTTGACTGGCCGAATGGCGATGCAACGCCGTGGAAGATTTTCGAGGTGCTGGCAAATGGACTGCTGGCGCGGCAGAGTGTGGGGGATAGGGTGCGGGTATGCTACCGCCCAAACCCGCCGCGATGGCTCAAAGGTGCTGCGCTGCTGAGCACAAGGTCGCGGGTTCTATTCCCGGCCGCGGCGGCCGCTTTTCTGATGGAGGCGAAAAGCAAAAACGCCCGTGTGCACGAGATTTCGGCGCACGTTAGAGATCCCCAGGTGGTCGAAATTAATCCGGAGCCCTCCACTACGGCGCGCCTCATCGCCTGCGTTGCGTCGGCGCGTTAAACCCTGCAATCAATCTACCAATCAGTCAATCAATGCTACCGCCCAAAGTTAACCATAACGTCACGGCTTTGAGATCTAGCGTCGTCATCCGGTACCCGCAATTTTTGCGTAAATGAGGCTCTGTCGTTGTTTGGCACGTCGTTAAGCTTAACGTTAAGGTCGCCTAACCTATATCCCTTTCAAGCCTGAATTTTTTAGTTCGATTGAAAAGATTTTTTTTCTCTGTGTTTTCTTTAATATTTGGACCTATAAGCCTACACACAAAACTTTAGCTTGTCAGGCAAGTAATTAGTGATCTACAAGCATAGCATCCGATTACGTCATCAGGCAGTTAAAAAATAAAAATTCAGAAAATCTTTTTGCTTGTTTTCCTAAATTTTGGTAAGCGCTGAGCCCACCTACAAACAATAAAGCTGGTAGTGCAAGTATTTTTAGATTTAAAGCCGTCATCAAACTAGGACCGCTGTCCTGGGGGTCACTTTGACGTCAATTTGGTATCCACTGTATTGCCTTCCCCTTTCTAGCGTTCAGCTTTAGCAAAAAAACGAGCAGGAGTGATATTAATCGAACGAGGCATCCTGAAGAGCTGTTTCCCAGAAAACTAGGTGTTCTGGCCTTTTCTCACACTTGGTAGAAGACTTTTTGGTTGATGTCCTAAATATACTCCGCGCGCATCCAACCTGCTATTTTAACAGAACGTGCTGTTGGGCGAGTTGGTACATACTTAAATGGAAGGTTTAGCGCAAACAAGACGAGGACGGTCCCCGTCCTCGTCTTGTTTGCGCTAAACCTTCCTTTTAAAATTTTTACCAACCTGCAGGTATTTCGACCCGCCGCATCGACAACTGGATTTCTCGGACGCACATGTGTCTCCCGCTCCACTCTTGTCGCGGCGACAAAAATCGGTCGAGACCAAACGACAAAATCGACGTGTGCAACGTGAGAAAAGCGATGCCGGGAGACAAGAGCGGCGGAAATCGCGCCGCTTTTGTCCCTCCAGTCGCATGTGTGGATTTGCCTTGAAAGTTTCTTACGTTGCATTTAGTACCGTGGGCCGTACTAGCAGCGACTGACGCCGCGTTGTCCGTCTTCCTTCGACGTGCACGCTGCGGCCGTTGACCCGACTGTATACCGTAGTCCGCACGTGCCCGCGCCGTCCTTCCGTTGTCTCCGAGGCCGATCTTGTGGCCCGAGGACGACCAGGAGCGTCGCTCTCTGTATTCAGGGCGTCGAGGCGACGCGGGGGGCCCCCCTCCCGACCAAGCTGGCTCCCACGCCCGCCTCAAGGCGAATCGAAATCGGGACGGACGGTGCCTTATCGCAGAAGCTGGAGAACGTGCGACGGAGTGCACTTTTAACGAAAGAATTTTTTCAGCAAAAATGATGTGACAAAATCAAAAATATGTGCGTCTTATACATGTCTGCCCCCAAAACCGAAGAATAGACGAAGTCCGTAAAAGAACGTTGGAAATACGAATAACGAAATAGCGTAAACGGACCATGCTGTGCAGTGTGCCTTGCATCTTCGGAAAAGAAAGCGTAATTAGCGAAGTGCAGGCACTTTTTCGTCGCTATAATGGTATACATTTACATCATTGGCGAAAAGAAACAAAAGAAAACTTAAAAAGAATAAAATGATACAACGTCTTCCACTACTCATAGCCATATGTGGCTGTGAAGAACCGACGCTCCAGACAAGCGGAGCATGAATGCTGCACATTGCAAGACAATTCTGCGAACTTTCTGCAGGTTTTTATGCCAAAACGAACGCCGTTCTGCATGTAGGAGGAGGGTATATAGTTCTCTCAAGCAATGGGTATACGGTGTACTGGAATTGTAGAATGGGGAGGAGTGAACTAAGTCTTGCGTAAGGGCTAATTAATAGTTTCGACTTCAGGTATAGCGTGCGCTGCATACTTGGACGAGGGACAGGGCTCGATGCGTCCTCCATGAACGAAGGAAGCCGTCGACGACGGGTCTCGCGATAACTTTCGGGCAAAGTTTGGTATCCACAGAGCATATAGATTTTAATGTCATTGTATACATACTACATTTACGGTTGTAGTTTTAACAGTGACATCTAAAAAGTGAACCGAAGGAAAACTTGCTTCCCCGTGGACACTTTTTGAGAACGTATGCCGTAAGCCGCCCGTTCTTAGAATCCGGGCGGCTGCAGCTGCTGTCAACAGCTGGGCTTGAGGACGGTCAGACTTTCTTGCGCCATTAAACACCAACCGTCATCATCATCATCACTTCCATCGCCGATTTCGCGCGTTCACCTTGCAACACTCACATCCCCTTGCCGTGGGGTTTCGTCATAAAAGCGTGTGTGGTTCGACGTCTGCGCGCAGCAAATTCCTCTCTGGCGTGATAAGGCTGGAATGCACGTCCGAAGTCCGTTGTCGGTGCGAACGTGCGTGATTTTGCGACGTCTACGCGGCATGCCTGCCCCATGAATACCTCCGTGACGATTACCTCCTGGAGGACGACTCCGTGAAACGTTTTAGTCACTCGACCGGAAGCTGCTGTTAAGAATACTTTCGATCCGGGGCGGGGGCGGGGGGAATCACCGTCTTGGCGAAATGAGACGGTGGTTCGCAACGGCTTTCCCGTAACCATAATTACTACGGAGATTTGCGATGCGGCCCTGGAAATGGAGCTTAGCTTACGCCTTCGCGATTTCTTGCGGTCGGCAGAACTTCAAACTCATCCTCATCATAGTGTTTGCGCCCAATGTAGGACAGAGGTCTCCCCCATGTTGTTCCACCCGTTCCTGTCTTGAGATGGCTGGGCCTTAGTCCATTCTGTGCCCCCAAATTTTGTAACCACACCTCTCGATCGAGTAAACGGTCTATCCCCACTATCGGTGGCCACTCCGTTCACCCTGATGAATATCGTCTTCCACTCGGGGTCATTTTCTGATACGGGATACTCATTTCCTGTCCCTAACCATTACTCCTACCACCCTTCTTTCAAACTTTAAAAGGCACGGCGAATTTTCTGGTCGATCCATGAACGCTTCCCTTGTGCCCGCCGAAATGGCTCGGTGGCTAAGCCGTTGTGCTGCTGAGCCCAAAGACGCAGGTTAGATCCCGGCCGCGGTGGCCGCTTTCTGGTGGAGCTCGCGAAGAGCGAAAACGCCCGTGTGTTCGAGATTTGGGCGCACGCCAAAGATCCCCGGGCGGTCAAACTTAATCCGGAGCCCTCCACTACGGTGCGCCTCATAGCCCGTGTGTAGCTTCGGCGCTTTGAGCCACATACAGTCGACGACCGATTATTCGGACCCTTAAGAGAGGGCGAAGGTGGCCGAAAATGAGACAGTCCGAAAAAAAAAAAAAGAAAATGTGCCCCCCAAAAAACCTAACGTCCTGGTGCCGGGAAAAAAGTCCGAATAATCGAGCATGTCCGAAAAAATCAGTCGTCCACTGTAATCTGAATCTCTTGCAGTTGGAGCGGGTATTCGAAGCTATAGCTATTCGCCGCAGTTTTTTCCCTAGTGGCTCGCCGGCTGCGGCACGGTTCAGTGGCATCGCTGTGCGGGCGCGACATCCAGCTGTGCGTTTCTCGTGGAGGTCGGTCGTCGCGTGCGGCTGTAAATAGGCCGCCGCGGCAATGTACTTACTGCGTGTCCGATCGCATGTGAACGGCTTCAATTAGCAACGCCCGGGATGTAGTCTCTCCCTCCCTCTCTCCCTCTCTCAGCCGCAGAGCGCACATGTGTGCGTGAACCTGATGTGGCGCAGCTGCAGGTGTTCCGATGACGGAACCGGCGTGATGAGGTTCGCAGAACCAGCAACATGTGCGGCATATGACTCGCATGTTTCTCTTTACTCCACTGGAATTTTTAACGCAGATGAATATGATCAAACAAAGTGCGTTGAAAACGCTGCTTTTTTGGGGGGGACACGGAGAAAAAGGAAGAGTCTGATGGAATGGGAGAAATGTTCAATAAATAAACGCCCATTTTGCCATCCTTCTGGTATCGGAATCAGCACTGTTTTCTAGTACAGAGGGCAACGCACTCGCATATATAACACACCCGCCGCGGTGGCTCAGTGGCTAAGGCGTTGCGCTGCTGAGCACGAGGTCGCGGGTGCGATTCCCGGCCGCGGTGGCCGCTTTTCTGATGGAGGCGAAAAGCAAAAACGCCCGTGTGTACGAGATTTCGGCGCACGATAAAGATCCCCAGGTGGTCAAAATTAATCCGGAGCCCTCCACTACGGCGCGCCTCATCGCCTGCATTGCGTCGGCGCGTTAAAACCCACAATCAATCAAATCAATCGCATATATAACACAACTTTTCCTACTTTTCGGTTCCTGTTTTCATTATACATTTCCAATAACAGGAGATTCGGAATAACGCGATTTTGTTATAACGGGAGTTTGGTTTGTACGTTTTTCGCTTTGTGTTTTCAACGACCTCGCTAGTCAGGGAGCGATCGCCGGGGATTCCCCCCGCCCGGTGAATGTGGCATGCACGCCGGCGCGACGGACACCCTGGGGCGTGCACCATTGATAGCTGTCGCCCTGAAAGAAGCAAACAAGAAAGGCTCTTTTATGGGAAAGTGCGTGGAGCGCACAACTTTGCTGCGGTATTGTCGTTGAGGTGGCGTTGTGAGTTCCGCTCTGCAACAACTCTGCGCTCTTTCCGGGAGGTGGGGTGGGGGGATAAAATTTGGCCACCTTCGCAATTGATGCGAAGACTAATAAAGCTGCGGAGCTGGTGGTCTACGCCAGCTTTAACTTGGTTTCTCTTAGGTCTGCCCCTATCTTAAAAGAGGGATGGTTAAAAAGCGAAGCTTTCTTCATGCAAGCTGGGTCAAATCAAAGTCCACGATCCACACTCCTAAGGTCCGAAATGCAATCGGCCGAAATCCCAAGCCGAAGCCCACTTCAAAATTCAGCCAAAGTCCACAGCCAACGCCCGCGCTGTAAACCCAAAGGAAATTCTGTGCGCCCGGAATGCGACGATAGCGCAACCGGGCAGACGCTGGTGTCATAACGGGCGAGACCCAGGTTCGGTTCCGGCACGGGAAGCGTTTTTTTTTTTTTTAACACGAAAGTGTTTTATTCCCGGATACACATTTCACTTACGTCATATCCGTCATGGAAGTGATGCCAGTACAACGAAGCAAGCGGCCTGTAAAGGGTGCACCCCTGCACACAGGGTCTTCTTGCGGGGAAGCAACCTTTGGTAATAAAGAGTGCGTTACACTTAGGGTTGTTCGTTTTCGGGTTTTATATGTTAACACGAAAGTGTTTTACGCCGGGATGCACCAAGATTTCACTGACGTCATATCTGTCGCGGAAATGACGCCAGTGCACCTTTGCCGAAGCGACCCTCCAGCAGGACGTCGCTCGCCAAGCACACCCACAAGACAGCCGCCGACCCGCAAATTATGCTCAACTGCAGATTTCGCTGCACATTTCACTTTCGTGTTTTACCGATTCGTATGACAGAGGAATCAACCAAGGTTTTTTCATGAGACGCGCACTCCCCACGCCTACTCGTAGGCTCCTTGCGGCCTCGCCACTTTCCCTCACACTTGTTGCCCTAGCATTTTCCCGCTGTCCACTTTGCCGATGATGATAGTTTTCTCTTAACGATCCGCACGGACAAAAGAAAGCTTGAACGGTTCCGCTGTTAAAATGACCGCGTATCTGCTTGCTTCGTCGAAATATCGCGGTCTTCGGTCGCCCCTGCCACTTCCCGCTCGCTGCTCCGATGGTGAATGCGATGGAGGTTTTGGTGAATGCAATTTTTCCGCGTTAGCACTGCTCGGACTCCATCTGTGGAGAGAGAGAGAGAGATCAAACTTTATTTAAAGCGGCCCATGTCCGGGCTGCTTTCTGTTTCTGTTCAGCGCGCACGTCTTTCGTTTCAGCGTCTGCTTTTAACCCTTCTCTCTCACCGGTTTTAATGAGTTCTTTTTTCTTGTTATCGTAAAAAGCAATCCATCGCGTATTCGTAATTATGGAATGCTGATACTCTCGGTTACGCACTCATATCTTGCCTCAACTACGTCCGAGGTTCCCTTTGCGCTGAATAATATGTGTGCATGTATATGCTTCGCGTTCGAGAGAGAGAGAGAGAGAGAGAGAGAGAGAGAGAGAGAGAGAGAGAGAGAGAGAGAGAGAGAGAGAGAGAGAGAGAGAGAGAGAGAGAGAGAGAGAGAGAGAGAGAGAGAGAGAGAGAGAGAGAGAGAGAGAGAGATTGCGCCTTAGGTTGCATGAAAGGCCGTCGTCCTTAAACAATGTTTTCTGCGTGTTTTCTTAATTTATAGGATCCATAAGCCCCGAACAAAAAAAAAAGACCTGGAAGTGCAAGTAATTACACATTTATTAATGAGACAAATAATGAGGACATCTGGCAATTAAAAACTATGTCAAGCAGAGACACCACTTTTGCAGATTCCTAAACTTTATGACCACATGAACCTACAAGCAAAAAAATGAGCTTACAACTGGGAATAAAACTCAGCACGCCATTTTTTTTCAAGAGCCTCAATATCGTGATTTCGTCTTCACCGGAGATTCTCCTTCTTTGTAGCGTGCAGCTCCACTAAAATGAAACAACAGTTATATTTATCGCATTAGGCATCAATGAAGAATAATTCCCCCCAAAAATAGCAGTTTCGGTTTCGTTATTTATGCGCTAGAGGAACTTTAATATGTGATGGCGTCAACTGACACCACCAGGGACGAAAGGAAGGCAACTTCCACAGTCAACGATTCTGGGAAAAATGGTGGGCATAGCTTTTTTTTTTTTTTTTTTTGTAGCGTGAGCTGCACTGGCCGAGGTTGAGCAGTTTCGCGTGGCTCCTGGAGAGCCGTGCTGCGCATGCGCGAGGAGCAGTGTCGTCACACGGCGCACAGAACGTTGCTCGCTGCCCGGCGTCCCTTTCACACCCCACGCGCCCAGCGTCTTCGCCGACCTCCGTTCCGCACGTGGGGACCCGGTCCACTTGACAATCATGCGAGGGGTGGCCGGGTGTGGAACCGATGGCTCGTGCGTCGCAGCAACACCGGCGTGCGCCTGTGGTACCAGCTTAGCTCTGGGGCGATTGGTGACGCTGCGCCGGAGCCGCTCGATAAATATACATGTGTTGCATAATAATGCGTATACCGTGTGTGTGTCATTGAAGCAGCAGTGAGCATGATAATCAAGCTAATCCTAGACAACCAGGAAAGCTCAGAATAACCAGCTGAACCTTAGCTCACGCTACGTATATCCTGGCATAGCCGAGCTAAGCCACTGCTAATGTTTTTTTAATTGCGAGAGATTCCTCTACGGCATAACAAAGGCATAGCTCCAGGATTTTGCATCTCTCTCTCTCTCTCTCTCTCTCTCTCTCTCTCTCTCTCTCTCTCTCTCTCTCCGTTCTCTTTCACATGTAGCACTGCTCAGAGTGGACCCTTCCGGAATGCCGTAGCAGCGAAGGCGTGTTCGGAGCATCATCACCGTCACCCTCGGGCTTCTCTTTCTCGTTCCGCGCCTAGTCGAGCGGCGGCAAGTCGTCATAAGCGGGCATGACAAAGACATAACGCGCCGGCTTCCTCCACCAGCAGACAGAAAGGCGAACCGTGCCGCCCACCACCACAAGCGGGTTGCGGCGGCGGCCGCGGCGCTTTGCTTGGTGTCTTCTTTCCCTCCGCCGAGAATGCCAGGAAACCGGCGGCGCTTATTGTCTCACGCGTATACGACCGGAACAACAATGCTTCCCTTCCCCCTTTGTTTCCCCGTCGTGTTCAGCCGCGGCCTCTTGCGTTGTTGTCTGGCCGGCCGGCGTCACTGTGGTGCCTTTTTTCTGTTCCGCGTTGTGTGGTGGGCTGCTGCTGCAGCGACCGACGCGGAAGTGAAGGAAGAACCAGCGTCGGTTGTTGGGGTCGCTTTTCTCGAGTTCGTCAGACAAAGCTGAGATACACATGAAATGTACGTCGTGCTGGGCCGGGAAAGCACCGTGCGTTCGAACTTGAGGCGAGACCAGGAGTCCGCTGCTGCTGTTGGTTCCCATTCTTATTTTCTTATTGTTTCAAGAGCGCACATACATAATTTTTCCCTCGGCGACGTTAGAGAGTTCCAGCGGTTCGTATGTTCCGTGTTGTACGGGGTTACCGTGTTGACCGGTACCCGTCTAGACGCTTGCGCATTCGTCGCGG